>NC_057019.1:1364867-1613843 GCF_000002595.2 Chlamydomonas reinhardtii
CACCAACCTCATCACCAAATGCCTGGAGTCCGTGGGCAAGAAAATCGAGACGGTGCCCGACCCCACCCAGGTGAGGGCGCACAGGGCGGGGTGGGAGGTGGGGGGGGGCAGTCAAGAGGGGGGGTTAGGCCTGCGGCGGAACCCGACTGGAGAAGGTTGGGACTTGGGACTACACGCCGTTGGACGGTGCGTGGCAGGTTTGTGGGCGCGCAGGCGTGGTGTGGCACATATGCGCAGGCAGCAGGCCGTGCTCCGGCTGTAAGCCCACACACCTACCTGATGCGTGCTGTGTGCTGTGTGCTGCGTGCTGTGCTGTTCGTTGCAGGTCGTGTACCACCTGCCCAAGTCGGAGCGCTTCCCCAAGGTGCGTGTTTGCGTGTTTGCGTGTTGCGGGCGCGGGGTGGTAGACATGGCGTGGAGGGTGGTGGACTTATGGAAACGTTCCTGACATACTTGTGGCCTTGTGGGGATGGGCGCACTCACTACATCCAAGAACGCTCGGCCAGAAGGTCTTCGATGGCCCAAGGACGTCGCATTCACAAATGCACTGCACAAGATGCACATGCGGTCTCGCCGGCTTGTTGGGGCAGCGACTGGGGCCGTCTGCCGGGCGCAGGGCCGGGCTAACCACCCGCCTGCGCTGCGGGCGTGGGCCCCGCCGTCAGTGGCGCTGCTAGCGGCCCGGGGTTTTCCTGGGCACACCCCTTCCGGCTTCATACGGAGACCGTCACAGCAAGCAACCTAGCCTCATAGTACCGCGGTGCCTGGTGCCCCGTCCCGCCGCGGCCTCCTTGCGCTCTGACAGTCATACTAACACCACATAAGCTAGAAAGCAGGAAGGAACTTGCAATGAATGGATGCGTAAAATGCTTGTAGCCCTCTGCTCGTCCCACTCTCACAATACTGGTACTTTGTCGCTCCCCACCGCACCCCACCTCCCTCCCTCCCCACCTCGCTCAGGGCCTGGAGGTGGCTGTGTGGCGCAAGTACGAGGAGTTCATTGACGAGCTGGCCGCCAAGTTCCCACACGAGCGCGAGGGCATCAAGAAGTTCTACGACGAGTGCTGGCGCATCTTCGACAGGTGCGTGCGTGGGTGCGCGCATGTGGAGATGACCGCGCGGTTCTGATTAATACCACAATACCCACATTCCGGCCACCTCCCCAACTCTCCACCCCCGCTCTAACCTCCCTCTCTCCACCCCACGGTCCTTGGTAGCCACGCGCCTGCTGTACCCATGAATCTGGCTACAACTCGTGGCTGCAACTTCTTCTGTCCTAATCATGAATGGCTAAACCCTCCCTCCCTGCAGCCTGAACGTGCTTGACCTCAAGTCTCTGGAGGAGCCGCGCTACCTGCTGGGCGAGTTCGCCAAGCAGCCGCTGGCCTGCCTCACGCTGGCGTCCTTCCTGCCCACCAACACAGGAGACGTGGCGCGCAAGCACATCAAGGTGTGCGTGTGCGCTTGTGTGGTTGTGTGCGTGTGTGGGGAAGAGTGCATCTATTGGACGTCATGCAAGCGCACTGACTGCCTAGCTCCGGGCATCTCCCGACCCACCAATCCACCCCAACCCCATGCCCTTCCGATCGCTGCCCACCAACCCCGACCACTGCCCACCAACCCCGACCACTGCTCACCGACCCCGACCACTGCTCACGCGCTACCGTTCCTTTCGGCACGCTGCCAGAACCCCTCGCGCCGTCTCCTTTCATGGACGCCTGTTCCGCCTTCAGTCTGCGACCACCCTGCGCCTCCCTTACTGTTCATGGCTACGCCTTAACTTGTAATGCAGCATTAATTATAAATATAACTCCCGCCCCACGCTTCCGCCCTCAGGACCCGGAGCTGCTCCGCTTCATCGACATCGAGTGCTTCATCTGGTCCACGGTGCCCGCCGACCTCACGCCCATGATCAACGCCGGCATGGTGTTCTGCGACCGCCACTTCGGAGGCATCAACTATCCGGTGGGCGGCGTGGGCCGCATCGGCGAGGAGCTGGCGGCAGGTGCGTGCGTGCGTGTGTGTGTGTGTGGGGGGGGTATGGCGAGGCGTGCATTGGGAACTACCTTGAGTGACGGGCAGAAGGCAGGGAAAGCGTGCACAAGGATCACGGTGCGGACCTGAAGCCGCCAGTACCATCCTGCAGGCGCCGCCGGCCTGACCTATTGCACCCACCCGCCCATCCAATCAACTACCCGGGACCCCGCCCCCTTCAGGCTTGTGCTTTACCCATTCCGTTCTCCATTAACGGCTACCCCTCACAGGCATTGAGGAGTACGGCGGCAAGATTGTGTACAAGGCCAACGTGAAGGAGATCCTGCTCAGTCCGCAGCCCGACGGCAGCCAGCGGGCCACCGGCGTCAGGCTGGCAGACGGCCGCGTGTTCAAGTGAGAGAGGGGCGGAAGGAACCATAGCCGTTCATGGAGAAGAGAGCACTAGAAGAGAGTGAATAAACTACAAGTGTGAAGTGCCGACGTCCAATGGGAACAGCGGTCACTGTACCCCCGGGCCCAGGTGGCCATCCATGGAAGGCGGAGTGACTCCCCGTGGGGAGGGGAGGGGCCGTGCGGAGTGTGGGTGTCCAATGAGTATAAGCGAAGAGTCCCGGCACCGCGTGTGTGTGAGAAGATGGGAATCTGGGACCGGGGGTTGAGTTGCCTGCTTGCACCTTCCCATCCGCACTGCTGCACCCCTGCCCACACCCCACACCCCACCACCTCCTACAGGGGCAAGACCGTCATCTCCAACGCGACCCGCTGGGACACGTTCGAGGGCCTCATCGGCAAGGACAAGCTGCCCGAGAGCGAGCAGCTGTTCAGGTGGGGGTGGGGTGCGGTGTCGGGGGCGTGGGAGCAGCTGTTCAGCTGGACGGCATGGGCTGCTAGCTGGCTGACTCGGTGGCTGAGTGAATGGGTGGGCGGGGTCACACGTCCGGGGAGCACACTGGGTATCCACATGAACTTGTACGCTCCAGCTCGACTGGCCGGAGGCGTGGGGAATCCGCCGCCTCCATACTTCGCCCCGCCCTGCCGCTCCTGCCATCGCTCCGCCCCATCCCTATCTACACGAGGCCCACCCTTCTCCCTGCTGCCCCCTTTCCCCCCCTTCGCAGGAAGCGCTTCAAGAAGTCCCCCTCCTTCTTCTCCATCCACATGGGTGTCAAGGCACAGGTGCTGGAGGGCGAGAAGGACTGCCACCACATCGTGCTGGAGGACTGGGCCAAGATGGAGAAGGCGCGGTAAGTCAGTCGGGGCAGCGCGGGGGATCAGGCGTGTGGCTCTGCGGCGGGGCGGGGCAAGGGCGGGCAGCGGGGGTGGGACAGGTCAGGGACAGGGCGGGGCGGGGCGGGGGGTATGTGGACTGGAGGTGGCGCGGGAGCACGGCGCTGGGGGACTTGAAGCGGAGCGGTCGAGACGAGGCCGAGGCCGAAACAAGTTCCATCTGCGTCATCCTGGCTCCCTACTAGTCCCCTCTCCCTCCCTCGACCTAACGCCGGGGCCCCCTCACACACACACACACACACACACACACACACGCCCCCACGTGACAGCGGAGTGCTGTTCGTGTCGCTGCCCACGGTGCTGGACCCCTCGCTGGCGCCGCCCGGCAACCACATCGTGCACGCCTTCGTGCCCGACTGGATCGAGGACTGGCAGGTGCGCGCGTGCGGACGTGTGTGCATGCCCGTGTTGGCGCGGGGGGGGGGGCGTGTGTGTGGGCGGTGGGGAGGCGCCGGAGGGAGGGAGGGGGGCCAACCGTGCACGGAAGACATCAGTCGGCAGGGGGGCTGCGTGCTATTTCTGGGGTTACGTCCTCCACGTCCATGCCCTGAACCCCTACATCGTCGCAAAAGCATCGTCAACACCCTCGCCTCCTGCTGCTCCCCGTGTGCAGGGGCTGTCAGTTGAGGAGTACGAGGCGAAGAAGGAGGCGGTGGCGGACGACATCTGCCGCCGCCTGGACGCCATCCTGCCAGGCCTGTCATCCAACATCACCTTCCGCGAGGTGTGTGTGTGTGTGTGTGTGTGTGTGGGCCAGGGGGGCAGGGGGACGTGACGGGCACTTAGGGGCAAAGCCCACTTATGCCGATAACTCTTCCCTCCTCTCCCTCCCGACTCCTGCCCTCCCTCTTTCTCATCCTCTCCCTCCTCTCCCTCCTCTCCTTCCTCGCCCTCCACCTCCATCCCCCCAGGTGGGCACGCCACGCACGCACCGGCGCTTCCTGAACCGCGAGGACGGCACGTACGGCCCCATCCCCTCGCGCCGGCCGCTGGGCATGCTGTCCATGCCCTTCAACACCACCGACATCCCCGGCCTCTACTGCGTGGGAGACTCGGCCTTCCCCGGCCAGGTGCGTTGGCGTGCGGGGCCTGGCGTGCTGCATCGCGTGCCGTGGGGCTGCGGGTGCATGCGCCCGAGCATTGAGTTGGCTGTTCGCTGTTTTGTCCTGGCGACTACCGACACGCTCGCCTCGCCACCCCTTTTGCTGCTCCCAACGCGCAACTCCCTCACCCCTCACCTACCAAAACCCATCATCTCCCCGCATCACCTGCAAACCCCTTCACCTACCAACGCCCATCATCTCCCCGCATCACCTGCAAACCCCTTCACTTGGTAGGGCGTGAACGCGGTGGTGTTCTCGGGCTTTGGCTGCGCGCACCGCGTGCTCACGGACCTGGGCCGGGAGCCCGCCTGGCCCGTCATCGACAAGGCGTTTGGTGCACTGCTGCGCACCGTGCGCAACGCGTCGTAGGGAGGCCGTAGGCAGGACGTAGGAATAGGGAAGGGAGGCTGGGATTGGGAGGCAGGGATTGGGAGGTAGGCATTGGGCTTGGGGTACAGGAGGGTACAGGAAGGGTACAGGAAGACTTAGGAGGTAGGAACAATGGAAGGGAGGTGGCAGGCAGGCAGGCAGGCCGGTGATGGCAGGACGTTGGCGTGCCGCCCTCGGCTGCACGCATGTGTATGTGTGTGCGTGTTTCAGCGCCTAGGACGGGCACATGCATATGGCGGGTGGGCGCTGCAATGTGAGCTAATGAGCTACAGCACGCGTGATAATGAGCAGGGGCGGCCTTGACATATGAGAACAGGTGGGCCCGGGAGCTCTGACGACGTTGGGGAGGCATGCCAGCGAGGCGAAGGCGGTCTGTGTGCACGCCATTATAGCAATGGAAGGGCGCAAAGTCGGGAAAAACATCTGGCATGCCAGTTTTGACGTGTGTTGGCATGTTCGGAAAGAAAAAAGGCCCACGCGCAGTGAGGTGAATGGATGTCGGGGGAGCGGTGAGAAGGCGCGAAGCTTGTAATTCCGGAATGAGTGCTGGATCCTGCAAGGGCCCGCGGGTCCAAAAGCCTCGCCCATCCGCCTTCCCTGTTTATCGCGCTTGTCTCTCTAACACTCGGCACGTCGTGACCAACAAAGTGTCAAACTCCTGTTTAGCAGACAGGACACAAAGGGCGCGAGACCCTGTTGACGGTGTCGTGAAGAAATGGCGGGAGTCAACCTGAAGGGCGGCAGCTCGGGCGGCCCTGCTCTGGCGCCGCTGCTGCTCGTCGTGCTGCTGGCCTCATGCGGCGCTGCGCTCGCAGGTGAGCGGCGGGATTGGGCGAGGGCAGGCGACGACGTCAATACGCGGCGTGTGGGCCGCCGC
This sequence comes from Chlamydomonas reinhardtii, assembly GCF_000002595.2. Taxonomy (NCBI): domain Eukaryota; kingdom Viridiplantae; phylum Chlorophyta; class Chlorophyceae; order Chlamydomonadales; family Chlamydomonadaceae; genus Chlamydomonas; species Chlamydomonas reinhardtii. The sequence goes on from NC_057019.1 coordinate 1,370,520, forward strand.
CGGCCGGCAATGGCGCCGCCGATAGTGTTTACGCTCGCCAGCCGCATTCGCTCCTTGCATTATTGCAGACCCGCTCTTTGCCCTGTCAGACATCTGAGACCCTGCCTCTGATTGAACTCCGCCTGCTGTTTGTGCGCCGCCGTGCGCAGCTCGCGACCTGCTGCAGTCGGCGCCCGCCTCCGGCGCCTCCGCCACCGCCTCCGCGCAAGCCGCGGCCATTGCGAGCGCGCTGAGCGGCGGCAACAGCAACGCGGTCGCGCAGGCGATTGCGAAGGCGGCGGCATCATGTGAGTGCTGCAAAGGATGTGTGTGTAAGGGGGGTGGGGGTGGATTGGCGTGTGCAAGGGGCGAGTGTGGGCGTGTGTGGCAGTGCGTGGGGGGCAAGCCGCATGACGGCCATTGCTGGGTGCGGGCCGCCGGTAGCGTTACTGACAACCCCGACCAGCGTCGCTGAACAACCTTGCTTCGGAGGGGACTCCGGAGTGTTAGGGGGTTGGGGGTGGATGCTGACGACGTTGCTGACCCGTTGCTGACCACCCCGGCCAGCGTCCCTGAACAATGTCGGTTCGGAGTGGACTCAGGATTACCCCGCCCCAATCCTGCATCGCTCTCGCGCAGCGCCCGCCGCCGCGGGAACGGCGCTGGCCCAGGCCCTGGCCCAGGCTACTGCCAGTGCCAGTGGCGGCGGCAGCGCCAGCGCTGGCAGCAGTGCCGGCGCCAGTGCCGGCGGCGGCCGCGGCAACACCTCCGCGGTCGCCTCGGCCCTGGCTCAGGCGGTGGCGCAGGGCGGCAGCTCCGCAGCCAACGCCGTCGCCAGCGCTGTGGCGCAGTCCGTGGCGCAGGTGAATGTGACACAGCGTGTGTGTCTTGGAAAACAGGCAGAAGGCAAGGAAGGCACCGGGGCCGTGCGTGCGGTGTAGGTCGAGGTGTGGGCGTACGTGTGCATGCACGTGCTTTGCGCCCTTATCTACCTGCACGTGCGCCAGCCCGCGCTGACAGCTGCACACGCACACGCACGCATCCGGCCCCGCCGGCCCATTACTGCGTTCCTCACATCACCCCTTACACGCACGCTCCACACTCCACCTACCGCCACGGCAGGGCAACACCACCAGTGCCGCCACCGCCATCGCGGCGGGCGCGTCCGCCGGCGGCGCCGCCGCAAACGCCACCGCTACTGCCGTCGCTCAGGCGGTGTCGTCGGGCGGCGCTACTGCCAGCTCCGCAGCTCAGGCCATAGCACAGGCCTACTCCCAGGTGAGGACTCACCAGTGTATCTATTGAGCGCGCCTTCGCACCGACGCCTTCCCGCTGTGCAAAGCTTATTACGTATCGCATTTAGCAGAGTCCCGTCTCCCTACCGTGTCTATCACCGGATGACCTTCACGCACCACACCGTGTTTTTCCCTGGCTCCTCTCTGGGCCGCCGCCGCAACCCGCCCCACCACCATCCCACCCGCACGCAGGGCAACGGCACCGCCGTGGCGAGTGTGCTGGCCCAGGCTCTGTCACGTGCCGAGGCCGGCGGCAACTCCTCCGCCGCCGCCTCGGCTCTTGCGCAGGCGGCGGCGGCGGGCGGCAGCGAGGCGGCGGCGTTCGCGCAGGCCGCCGCCAGCGCCGTCGCATCGGGCGGCTGTGGGGCTCTGGACCAGTCATTGGCACGTGAGTGGATGGTCCTGTGTTGTCCATATGGATGTGCAAGCCATGGCGTTATTGTGAAGTGTGATGTACTGATGTGTTACGCCAGAAGTACCGTATGTAGAATTGTGGATGTGCGTTGTACCACGTCGCCACGCTGAATCCTTCTTGCGCCCACCCTCGGTTGCTCGCTCACAGAGGCACAGGCGACCGCCGCCGCAGAGGGCAGCGGCAACGCAGCCGCCTTTGCGCAGGCCTATGCCCAGGTCCTGGCCAAGTGTCCCAACATCACCACGCCCTCGCCCGTGCCCACCGCTGGCCGCCGTGAGTTGATTGGGCCGCGTGATGAGAAGTCGAGATCATGTGATGGCCCTTCTTGTAATGCCATTGCAAGCGCACTGGTGTCAGGTCCTGTTCCTTTTCCATCTGTTGTTCCTGGTGCTACGTAAGGCTGAGCAGGAGCTCTTCGCCACGTTGCTAAAGAGCTGCGCTCCCCGGCCCCTCCTTATGCCTGCTGCAGCTTCAAGTGTGTCGCCATCACCATCGCCGTCCCCATCTCCCAGCCCCTCTCCTTCGCCTTCCCCGTCTCCCCGCCCCTCTCCTTCGCCTTCGCCGTCTCCTCGCCCCTCTCCTTCGCCCAGCCCCTCCCCTTCACCAAGCCCCTCCCCGAAGCCGGCCCCCAGCGGCCCAGCCTCCGCCTCCGCCTCTGCCTTTGCGCAGGCTGTAGCTTCCGGCAACAGCAACGCCGCTGCTACAGCCCTGGCGCAGGCGTCGGCACAGGCGGCCGGCGGCGGCAGTGGCGCCAACGCCATCGCTCAGGCCTTAGCTCAGTCGTCTGCCAGCGGTGGGTCCTCTCTCCATTGCTGCTGGGAGCGCCTGGCTGCTTGTTGGCGCTAGCAATTACGGTATGGGCAGACATATGCGTCACACGCCGACTCTGGCCGCTTGGTGCATGTGCTGCAACCACAGCCCAATGATCCTACGTCAACTGATGACAGTATGAAGCATATGACAGCAATTCACCTCTGTCTTAACCGATCCCGTGTGTCTGCGCAGCCCCGGGCGCCACTGCAAACGCCATCGCTCAGGCCCTGGCCCAGGCCCAGGCCTCGGGTAACGCCAACGCGGTCGCCTCGGCCCTGGCACAGGCGGTGGCGCAGGGCGGCAGCTCCGCAGCAAACGCCGTTGCGCAGGTGTGTGCGGCGGCGCCTGCTTTCTTCCCTTGCTGACCTCTCTCCTGTTGCGCTTTTGGTGGGAATGTAACAACGGTCTGTGGAGTCCAGTGAGAGAAGCACTGATCGACACTTTGTTGCGCTACACAGGGCGTGGCGCAGGCCCTGGGCGCAGGACAGGCCTCCGCCGCCGCAAACGTCCTGGCGGCCGCCACTGGCGGCGCCGGCGGCGGCAACAGCACTGCGTCCGCCGCCGCCGCGTCGTCCGCCATCGCGCAGGGTCTGGGCGGCGGCGGCTCACAGGCCACGGCCACTGTGCAGGCGGTGGTGGAGGCGTACGGCTCGGTACGGGGCTGGTCTGGTCGTGTGCGAAATTACCGTATGGGTTCGGCTGGATGGTTCTTATATTGGGCTGCGGACCACGTGCAGTAGCCCACATGCCTCACCCGTCCAATGCATGACTGCCGTTCATCCACTGCCACCGCTGCTCACACATATGCCCACAGGCCAGCAACCCCGGCGCTGTGGCGGGCGCCACCGCTCAGGCCCTGGCGCAGGCGCAGGCGGCGGGCCCGGCGCAGGCGCAGGCAGCGGGTCGTGCCGTGGCTGCGGCGCTCACCGGCGGCGACAAGAGCAGTGCGACCGCGGTGTCGGCGGCCCTGGCCAACGCCACCAGCGGCGGCTGCGGCGGCGTGTCGCAGGTGCTGGCAGGTGAGGAGGGTGCCGGGGCAGGGCGTGTCTGTGTTCATGTCTGTGTGTGCGTTGCGTGTCTTGAGTGCCGTGTCACCTGCGCGGCCGTTGGTGTCGTTGTAGGTCTTGGCGTGTTCATGTCGGCAGTCCCATGTCGGTTTTTGAAATAGCCAACGGCAGTGGCCGTGCGTGGGGTGGCTGCACGTGTCACAGCACACGCCACAGCACACGTGTCCCCTCCCCGCCCCCTGCTGAAGCTGGTGAGCACCAGGAATGGACTCGTGCACCCAGTGCTCATTCGCTACCCTCGCTCCGTACGTCTCTTCCCACACAAATCCCGCAGAGGCCAAGGCCTCCGCGGCCGCCTCCGGCAAGTCCTCCGCTCTGGCCCAGGCGGTGGCGGCCTCCAGCCTGCGCTGCCTGTATCCCGAGTGCAGCCCCTTCTTCACGCCCGTGGACTGCTGCGGGGCCGGCAACGGCGCCAGCATCAGCGCCGGGAAGTGCGGCTGCGTGGGCGGGTGAGTGCCTGTGTGTGTGTGTGGGGGGGGGTGACCTGGAGACACAGGACACGGCGTCGGGCTGGGCTCCTTGGGAGTGTGTCGTTGAGGATCTGCGCCGTATGGGATTGAGCGATCTCAAGGTCGTGTAATTTGCAAGTCTTCCCCCGCGCCCCTCCCCACTGCCCCAGTTCCCTTCCCTTCCTACTGCCCCGCTACTACCCCGCTACTGCTCCCTTCTGTCCCACCACGCACTGTCCCCACAACCATTTCCTCAGCTAATCATGCCTGATACCCCCACAACCACCGCCGCCAGGAGCTTCTGCCGCTACAGCCTGGTGCGCGCCTCGCCGCCCACCTGGCAGTCCACCTTCGGCGGCCTCCCGGGGCAGGACACCATCTGCGTGTGCGCCGCGGCCTAGGCGGCTGCTGGCGGCTGGCCACTGCTGCTACTGCTGCTACTGCTGCTGGCGAGCTAGCGGAAGAGTGGCAGCAAGCCTGCGGCATAGTGTGGGCTTGGGAACAGCACGGCACGCACCAGCGCATAGCAGTAAGCCCACACTATCCACATCTTTTGTAGTTTTGGGGGAATTGACAGGCATGGTAGACGGCGCCCCGTTGTGTTACTACCCTATGCTACCCTAGGCTCGTGATGCGGCGCAGGGTAGCAAAGCACAGGCATGGTCTGACAAGCATGAAGCTTGGTGCACGCATTCGTGAGGACGACCGCGGAACGTGCGAGCCATGCAAGCATGAAGCGTGCTCGGTCCGTTGAGACTGATGCGGCATTGCAGCTGTTTCCATGTCCCAGGCATCCTGCGGGCGACAAGGCCGGACTGTGCAGGCTATTGAGGCCAGTTGCTGTTGAGGCTAGGACATTTGTAAAGCACAACGATGTAAAGTTGAGGATCTGCCGTAGTACTCCTCTTGTGCTACTACCTTGACCGTACTCAGGTGCGGTTCCGGGCCCAAGCCCGACTGGCGGGCCCGCTGTCAAGGTTAGTTGCCAACCGTCGCCGACACAGGTGCATGCTGGTAGCAGAAAACGCCGTAAAAGGACTTGATAGCGAGTTTGCTCTGGGCACCGGTACGGTATGTGGGACTTGCGCGCCGTCAGGCCTTCCTTTCACAATACTGGCGGCTCGACACGGCTCGACACAGTGACACAACGTCGAATGTTGGGATGTCGCACGTCGGCACGTCGCAAAGCGCGGCGGTCTCAGCTCGGCCGTCAGGGTTACTGGGGGGGTCAGGGGGTCGGCAAGGTGCGAGGCCGCCCCAAGGACCCCACAGTCCTCACCCCAGACTTCTCGCCCCTGTGTTCCCACGTAATAAACACCACATTTGGGAGCTATTACAAGGCTTTCTGGGCTGGCCAGGGTACAGGGGCCAGGTGGGTGCGGGGGGGGATTAGGGGGGGGATTAAGGGGGGTCGGTGAGGTTAGGGGCCAAAACACTGACGTAGGGCAACCTGACCATGCCCAGCAACTTACAAGCTGCTACATTCTTGCATTCAGCGGAGTGCATTGATAGCAAATTGTTCAAGCACATCGGTAATTGGTCCTGCCAGTGCTTGATGATGTATGGGTCGGGTGCGTGTGGCAGGGACAAACCCTTGTCAAACAACTTGCACGCTGCTATAATCTCACATTCAGCGGAGTATAATGGTATTATATTGGTCATTTGATCCTGCCAGTGCTTGGCGATGGGTCGGGTGTTGCTGGGAGGGATGCGTGGATGACCTGTATGCTGCACCGCAACCGGCTGTTCTTTGGTGCGTGGAGGAAGAATAGCAGGGAGAAGATACGATAGTACATCACCTGCGGATGTGCATGTTTGTAGATGTCTGGCATGATGGTAAATGTTCCAGCTGAGCAGTCCAGTGTAGCGGGTGGAGTGCTGCGCGCGACTGTGTCCTGGTGCTGGTACGTGCGTTGTTAGTGACTGCACGTCGACGCCTGGAGTGGCGGAGGCCGCGGTTTCGAAGCCTTCCAGCAGCCGTAGATTGGGTCCCGTGTCGACAACCCGGCCTGTACCGTACGCAAGACCTACGCATTCCGTAAACACCAGTGTAGGTGTCATGCTAGGCACCACAGCGTTTCCTTCCTGCACCAGCACGACCGCGACGCATTGGGGCGCACCAGCCGACCAGCGGGACTCCGGCCCAAGGAGAAGGAGGGTTGTGGAGGGCAGCGCAAGCACCCTGCGCTGCGGCCAAGGCTGCGGCCTGGCGTAAGGGCGCTAACCGCCGAGTGCGGTAAAACGCGCGCGCTTTTGCAGTATGCGCTGCTGACGCTTCATACAATCAAGCACACGACCAGAGAGAAAGCACCGCAACTTTCTCCGCGGCACCTGGTCATTGAGTGCTGACAGGCGCAGGAGCCCAGTCAGCGTGGTAAAAGCTGTCTGTCCACCTTGTCTTCGAGAGCTCGCGCTCTCTGGTCTGAATGTATACGAAATCATGCCAGGTATTTATACTTGTTGTCGGCGACCGTCGTTACCGTCCTTGCTTTTACTCAGTGGTTGGCTCCGACACTAGACTGTCTCTTGCATTTTTGCACTCACATTAGCTAAACTGATAGACGGCATCAAAAGGTATTGCTTGCAAACATTGAGGGCCTCAATAACCTCGGCATGGATGGATTTACGGTGGAATTGCGACCCGGCCGCTTAAAAGCTGTGCGTTGATGCAGTGGCATTCATATAGCAATAACCAGCTCGCATAACAACCCACGAGCCCAGCCAGGACCACTCAAAGAAGGACTACAAGCAGCCATGTCGTTCGCGTGCAAGCAGCACACCGTCGCCCTGCGCCCGGCGCGGGCCGCTGTTGTTGTGCCTTGCCCCCGCCACGTCACGGCTCGATTCGGTCAAAGCTCAAGCGAGTTTGAGCCCAAGGTGCGACGGGTTCGTCGCGCGCGCGCTCGCGGGGCAGCATTGGGCTGCTTAGGGCCGCGACTGGAGGTTGTGCGGTCCTAGCAAAGGGGAGGGCAGGCGGGCCTCTGCCGTGACGCGACAGTTGACAGAAGGTTGCTGCTTGGCACTGAGGTATAAACTGGTCGCTGGCCTTGGCGGTCGGGCCTCGGGCAGGGCCGTTGCCAGCGTTTGCCAGCGCTGCCGCCAGCACTGCCGCGCGCTTCCCGGCACTACTCCGGTCGTGGGCTTGCTCACCCGCAAAGCCAAGCCTTTCGAGAACGTGCTCAGCTGAACATATCTTGTGACTGACAGTACATTTGCGGCGCCGGGCCTGTGCTATCTCATTGCCGACTGAACTCGAAATTCCGTCGCGCCCACACCGCGCAGTGTAACGACGTGCCTCTGGCGACCGAGATGGACGATGCCCAGAACGGTGAGAAACCTTCTCAATTGATTATTTTAGCGGGCTGTGTGACTGGTCCCACCTGGAACTCTGGGCTCTTGTACCGGCATGCCGCGTACGTCCTCAGCGTGCCCCCGCCCCCGCCCCCTTCATACCTACAGCTCGTCTGGAGGCTATGGCCAAGGAGGCCTACCGCCGCGCCCAAGACGTCCTCAAAGGCAACAGCCAAAACTTCGCGCAGGTGGGTTCCGCCCCGCCAACCTTCCGCTTGAACTCCTGTTTGTTGGAGCCGCCCTCCCCATCCCTTCCCCTGCCTGCCTCAAGCAAGTTACGTGCACGCCCCGGTTCCCGGTTCCCTTCTCACCACACACCGTCCCTGCACTGTATACAGCCCCTGCCAGCAACAACGCCGCCCATCTTTCTCTCCCTCCTCCATTGCCTCACCAACACCAACTCCAACCCCCTTTCCTTCCTTCCCCGTGCCCTTCCCCTTCCCCCCTCCCCCCTCCCCCTCTCCTGTTCCCCAGGCCCAGCCCACCACGCTCCAGTCGCTGTACGACCTGGCTCGCACCAGCCTGACCTCCGTCGACAGCGCCTCCCCCAGCCCCGCCTACGAGCTGCTGCTGGCGGCCGAGGGCGAGGCGGCGGACAAGAGCGCAGCCTCCGGCGCCGACGCCGACGCACCGCCCGCCGCCCCAGGCGGCCGCTTCGGCCCCCGCGTGTTCGCCTTCAACCTGGAGGAGGAGGTGGCCATGGCCGAGTCAGAGGAGGACCCCGCCGCAGCTGCTGGTGAGTGTTCAGGTTGACAGGTGGGCGCGGGGGAGGACGGACTTGATTGTAGACAGGGATGCGGTCCGTAGGTGCTGTGGGGTGTTGCGGATATCGTTGTGCAGCATCGGCACACACACACACGCGCACATCCCCACACTCTCCACTTCTAAGCTCTCACACCGCGCCCCGCACTCACGCCGCACGCCACCCTGCAGCCAAGCTGGAGGGCCTGCTGGCGGCGCGGGCTGCCCGCCTGGCGTAGATCGCAGCCGCCTCCGCCGCCCGCCGCATCAGCCCCAACAGGGTGCGTAATTACACGAGTGAACATTTGCGCTCAGTGGGGCATGCTATTACTGCTGGCTGCTGTAGCAACCTGATGGAACGTTTTGGGCGGGTGACCGCAAGGATACAGGCGCTTGACGCTTTTACAGGCCTCACGGCCCCACCCCCGCCCCCGCCACGGGGCGCCGCGCCGCGCCCTTCAACCCGCCTCGACCCGCCCTGGCGCCTCCATGTGTACGCGCGTGCCCCTCAGCCAATCACGGTGGCGTGTGCAATCCTAAACTCCCCTTCCCTTCACCGATCTCTCCCCTTCACAGAACCCGCCACGCTCCAGTCGCTGTACGATCTGTCGGCGGCCGTGGACAGCGCCTCTGCCGGTGGCCACCGCGCCGACGACGCTCATCGCGGCAGCCACCATCACCAGCAGCACGGCCAGAGCGGCAGCAGCTACGTGAAGATATTTATTGCATTGATTGTCTGGCGACAGTGCGTGGGAAGTAAGAACGTAAAAGGATTCATCGTGATAGTAAAAGGGCGTGATACGTACACGTTCAGGCATACACAACCAAGTGCCTCGAGGAGGGAGCACTGGATTCGTGCGGCGACGAGGCTTTTACAAGACAAGCACAAGCATACGCACACACATGTGGCGGTTTCTTTTTCTACATGGATTTTGACGCAATGTGCACATAAGTACAGGGTTACGCATGGAAAGGGTGCCAGAGCAGGGTGTATGTGTGTGTGGTCAAGTGTGTGGTTGGTACGAACACCTGGAACACCCACACACCCCGCGTACTGGCCAGTAGTTGTCATAACAGCGGTATGCTGATCCAGCATGAGAAGCATCCGCATCACCAATAAACGCACCTGACGGCTGAGCAGCTAGCTAGCTTGCTGCTACAGCCCACGGCCACATTATTTGCACGCCCACGCCATCTTATCTGCCGCTTGCTACTGCCATTCGATGGCAGCCGGCATATGATTGATGGTGTGGCCCATTCGGTATGTTAACACACACGCTATCAACACGTTATGCATGCGCTGGTATATCAGCGCTTTTTTAAAGGAATGCTTATTGGGAAAGTTGCTGAGCAACTACTATTGCCCGCGGTAGGGTGTAACCTAGCACTTGCTGTCCCGGAGACTGACGTGATGTGGGTTGGGCGGCTGGCAACGGCTAGCCCGCCCCACGAATCGTTGGGGTTGTTTGATTGCGGACTCAGAGCATAGAAGGAGTATGATGGGTTCGTGATGACACACCGTGTTTTGCTATTGACAACATGGCTGGGCGGCACGAGCCAAGTGTGACACGTAAGCACATTGTGGGCAGGTACACCGGAAGATTCCGCAGTCTGCCATTGCGCACCGTTGCAAGACCATTCTGCAGAAACTGGAATAACCGGGAGGGCCCCCCTCCGCCGCTCGATGTGACCGCAATGGCTTCCGCCCCTACCCCTTCCCATATATGACACGTAAGCCACATTGTAGCCGACATCCCACCCGTCCATGATGAATCGAAGCTAAGCACGTTGAGACCAGCATAAAAGCCCCATCGTACGCATCAACGTTGCTAAGCTATGAGCACAAGGGTCCAACCCAGAACAGTCCGTACAGGACCAGGTGATAAGGCACAGCCGGCCTGAGGACGGGCGACACGCACCATCCACATGGTCCTACGACAAAACCAAAACCAGCTACTGCCAGCACTGCTGCTACTGCTGCAGGCGACCGCAGTCGTATGCGGTGTGGTCGAGGAAATGTCCGGGCTGAAAGGCGGCCTTGACAAAGGCGTTGCGCACCGCCACCACCGGGGCCAGCGGGATCTGCACGGGGTGCATATGGAAGGGAGTGGAGGGGCAGGAAGGTGTGCGGGCGGGACATGGTTAGGTGCAGGTTGGCGAAGGTGTGCAGGTGGGTGCCGCACACACAGGTTGCATGCGCATGAGAAGCACGAACGTGAGCGGAGCACGATGGCACGCACGGGCTGCGTCGAGGACATATAAGTAATGGAAACCCCGTCCCGGTGTCCTGCTGCCACCGCACTCCCGGGGCTCAGCCCAAAAAGCAACGGAACGATTGCTCGCACCAAACCCACGGATTGCAGTCCATACCCCATGTCCACGCGCACCTGCAGCGCCTGCCCCATCAGGTTGGAGCGCACGGTCAGCGGCAGGCAGCGCCGCGAGCGCTCCGCCTCATACGCCCGCAGCGCCGCCGCCACCGCGCCTGCCGCTGGCGGCGCCGCCGCCGCTTGCCCTGTGGGTTGTTGCAGTGTCGGCCGGTAGGACCCCGCTGAGTCGAGGTCAGGTAGGGATGTACACTTGACGGGGGTCGAGGTTGGAGGCAGAAACTCAGACATGCGCGGGGCTTTGAACGTCACACGTCGCCGCCTACGCGCAGCCACGCACACGCACGCTGCACTCACCGCGCTGCCCCGCCGCCGCCGCCAGCTGCCCCAGGCTGCGGCCCAGCACAACCGCATCCTCCAGCGCCACACAGCCACCCTGCAGGAACACACACGCAAGTGAGCGGACCTGGTCGTGCGAGCCACTTCCTTGTGTTTAAACCCTACTCAAACACAATGCCGGAGTTAGACATGCCTGCAGGCAGCACTAGACCTGTTGCTCTACATTGTCATGGCCGCACTGAGCACTATCATGCGTACATGAGTGACTCGGCAGTCAGGAGCTCTACGGCGTCTTGCTCGCACCTGACCCAGGTTGGGTGTCATGGGGTGTGCCGCATCGCCCGCCAGTGTCACCACGCCCCGACCGAACGCGCCCGCCGTCCACCTGTTGTGCCCAGTTGTGCCACATCACACACCGCACATGCCGGGCTTATAAACGGGGTGGTTTGCGTAGTAAAGCGTGCGTGGCTGATTCCCTTGCTCTCTTCAACACAGCGGTGATGCGAGCTTATCGGTACGGGCAGCGGCTAACTATGGACAAGCTCTGTCGTTGCCTTTTGCGACAATACGCACGTTTCTCACTCCACACACCCCGCCCCTGCTCCACACCGGTCGGAGATGCGGCTCCACGTGATGTCCTCGGGCGGTGTGCGACGAATGCACTCCTCCACACTCCAGGCCCAGCCCTTCACCGCCGCCAACGCGACCGCCTGCCGCGCCTCAGGCGTAGCCGGCGGCGCCTCCGCAGCTGTGTACGGCGGCAAAGCACATACCGTATGGTGGGTACGCATAAAAGCATCTTGGGATTTAAGCATAGTTGTGCCTTGCATTCGCTCACGCTGCCCAAACCACCCGTGCAAGGGGCCGCCTGCCCATAAGCCCGCCCCGTTGTCCTACACAACCTGCCCCTCATTGCCCCGCTCATCGCCTTCTTTCTACCGGTTTGCGGGATGGTTTGCTGGGAAACTGGGAACTCGGTGCATTTCGGGATGGGACTAATGTCGCGTGCCACTCCGTTGTCAAGCATCGGCCACGCTCTCCTCCTCGCTCTATTGCATTGGGTTTGGTTTAGTTTGGGCTGGTATCTACAAGCCCCTCCTGGCCCTGCGTTGACCCGCTGCGCCCCAGCCCCAGCCCCAGCCCCAGGCCCCGTTGCCACACGCTGGTTCTGGGTCCTGTTTAGTTGGCATTGGAGTAAACCACAAAGGCGCTCACCGGCCTCGTCTGCGTTGAAGCAAGTGTACCAGTAGTAGGAGCTGGGAGACAAAGGGTACAGACCCGCGCGTGTGCCCGCGCCCCAGATCTGACGGATGGTGTTAAGCGGCAGACCCGGCCCGCCCGCGGGGGTAGAGGTGGATGGGGAAGAGGGCGAGGAGGGGGAGGAGGAGGCGGGCGAGGGGAACTCGGCGACGCCTCTGAGTGCCACATAGCCACCATAGCTGCGTGCATGCAAAGTGAAAAGAGAAGAATCGGGGCAGGGTAGTTAGGCATGACGTGTGGTTCAACACCAGCACCTGCTCTGTGCCTGCACCTCACTCACTTGGCGGCTGGCAGCTGCAGGTGCCTGGCCACTGCCGAGCGCACGCCGTCCGCGCCCACCAGGCAGCTGCATGGCAAAGGCAGGTGCGGGGCGGGGGGCAGGGCGGAGGGGGGACGCGTGTTTAGGAGTGTTAGGCGAGCGGGTTGGGTCCGCACGACAGGTGCGCGGCCAGCAGCTCTCGTCACATGCGCACGGCTGGGTTCAGGAGCCGCAGGACCCCATACCCAGGAGGATTGTGGATCGGGTCTCTCCCTAACCCAGACGCGATGCACCCCCACGCCAAGTCCCCGCATGACCACTTGTTGCTGAGCCCCAAAGCTGGGAGCCCCCTGCCCCCGCTCCCGCCCACTCCCGCGCCTAGCCCACGCACCTGCCCCGTACTGTTCGCCCATCAGCGAGGCGCACCGTTACGCCTCCGCCGCCGCCGCCGGTGCTTGCTGCCCCCTGCTCCCCCAGCACCTCTTCCACGCCCGTGTCAAAACACACCACGTCCGGCGGCAGTCGGTCGTACAGAGCCTGTACGTCACAAGTACGGTACGCGACACGTGCCAGGAAAGAAAGCATTATGCTGGCTGGCTTAATGCCTTCAAATGCCTAGCATAACCAGGGCTTAGCAGCCCCGCTCCCTCGCCTCTCCGGTGACCATAACGTACACCACACCGCTTCCGACCGCTTCAAGTGCAGCTTTGCGCACATTGGCTTTGGTTCCCGTTACCCCCAACACGCACGTTGGGCCCTCTTACCTGCAGCAGCGCCGCCCGCCGCACGCCGCGGAACTCCAGGCCGGTGGGCCCCACATCGCACTCAGCGAAGTCAAAGCCCCGCAGCACCTCGCCCTGGGCCGAGCACAGCTCTACCCTGTGTGTGTGTGCGTGTGTGTGTGTGTGTGTGTGTGTGTGTGTGTGTGTGTGTGTGTGTGTGTGTGTGTGTGTGTGTGTACGGTACGTGTGGGCGTGTGGGCATGATGGAGCCAAGGGTGGCTACCGGAGCCAGCACCTTCCAATTACAGCACACTACAGCGCGTTATGTGCGGGCTGTGGAGTCCAAGGGGCTTGCGGCATACACGTGCGCCGCCGCTGTGGCGCCGCCCATGTGAGCAGCGCCAAGGCCTATGCTTTCGCTGGCCCGGTCGTCTGCTTCATCACAGCGCTCCAGGTCCGCATCCCTCCAATGCCCACCACACGCCCATCACTACGGCTTGGGTTCATGGCTTCCGGGCTGAACTACCCACCTCATGCCCACCGCAGCACCGTGACATGCCCGCGACTACGGTAGCCCCCCGCCCACCCAACCTCCCGCCCCCCCCCCGCTCTGCCTGCCGCCCACCTGTTGAGCAGCAGGTGTCCCGGCCGCAGCGCCTCCGCCGCCCCCAGCTCCTCCAGCGCCCGCCAGGCGTTGGACCACAGCCCAATGGCCGCCCCCTCCTGCCGCAGCCCCGGGCCCCGCTCGTACACCCGCACCGGCACGCCGACCTGTCCCGCGGGTGTGTGTCGACACGTGTGGAATGCGCACGGGGCCACGGGCCGTTCAGTTGGCAGTCACTTTGAATGACGGCCAGATGGGGATGGAGGGACTGGTAGCAGTGTCAGGTGGGGGGCGCTGGGAAGGCACCGGTGGAGCAGCCTCGGGACGGGCAGTCGGGCACCACACACGTACCCGGGTACCACACAACCGCCGTAGGCGCACCTTGTGCAGCGCCACGGCGACCGCTAAGCCAGCAATGCCCGCCCCCGCGACGAGGACGGGCTCTCCCCAAGGTGAATTAGACGATGCGTCTGCGCTCGCGACTGTGCTTGCGCGCCTGCGATGTACTCGCGCGCGAAGGCAAGTTGCGGAGTGGCCGGTCGCCCGGCCACGCGAGTGTACCAATGTGTGCTGATGACGTACGAGCATTGTTTGTTTTAGTCGCGGTGTGCAGGGAGGGCGCGGGTGAAGACCTTCCATTCGCCATGCTGAATCAAGCCTTGCTCACCTCCTAGCCCACTCGCCAGTTGCAACTTGCCAGTGGCTCACTAGGCCCACATCGACCTAGGTACTGTTTTGCTTCATTCATCTGCGGTGACTTGAGTCTAGTTAATAGAATCATGTCGCCGGCTGACCATAAGCCGCTGGAGCTGGTGCCGGCCCTAGAATCGCTACAGGTTAATGATAAGGATGATGACGAGGCGGCGCAGGCCGGGGGGCTCAGCAAGTCACAGCTGAAGCGGCTAAAGCAGAAGGCCAAGAAGGCCGCTGAGGGTGGGCAGCCAGCGGAGGGTGATAATGCCGAGTCGGAGCCGGCGAATGGCGCAGCCGCTGCGGCTCCAGCGGGCACGGAGGACCAGGAGGGCGACGACTCTGGTGACGATGACGAGCCGGGCGCTGAGGGCGGGGCCGGTGGCGAGGGCAAGAAGAAGAAGAAAAAGAAGAAAAAGACCGCGGCGCAGAAGGCGGCAGCTGCGGCTGCTGCTGGTGGTTCTGCCGGTGCGCCCTCCGCGACTGGCACATCGGCGGCGATGCCCGCGCTCAAACCGGGCGAGAAGCTTACGCAGACCGACCCGCCCAGCGTGCCGGTTCGGCTGCTGTACCCCGAGGGCAAGTACCCGGAGGGCGAGTGGCAGAGCTACAAGGACGACAACCTGTGGCGGGAAACCAGCGCGGAGAAGCGCGAGCTGGAGCGACTGAACTGGGACATGCTCAACGACGTGCGCCGGGCTGCGGAGGTGCACCGCGAGGTTCGCAAGTACATGAAGACCATCATCAAGCCGGGCATCAAGCTCTTTGACATGTGCGAGGAGCTGGAGAGCCGTGTGCGCACGCTCATCGAGGCCAACGGCCTCGACGCCGGCATCGCCTTCCCCACCGGCTGCTCGCTCAACTACGTCGCCGCGCACTGGACGCCCAACGCGGGCGACAAGACGGTGCTCACGTACGATGACGTGATGAAGCTGGACTTCGGCATCCACGTTGGCGGCCGCATCATTGACTCAGCGTTTACGGTGCACTTCAACCCCAAATACGACCCGCTGGTTGCGGCGGTCAAGGCCGCCACGAACGCCGGCATCAAGGCTGCGGGCATTGACGTGCGGCTGTGCGACGTGGGCGAGGCGGTGCAGGAGGTGAGGGTGGGGCTGTGGGGGAGGGGGGGGCTAAAGGTGCGGGCTGGAGGTGCGGGGGATGGAGGCGGGGTGCGGAACGTATTGGTGCGGTAACGAGGTGGGGTGGGGTGGCTGAGGCGAGGGCTTAGTTCAGTTGTCGGTGCCAGCTGGCGACAAGATTCTGGGGATTGGCTTGGGCCGTCAGCACCATTTGGCTGGGTCAGGCACATCCACGCACACATACGCACAAACACAAACACGCCCATCTACACACACACGCGCGCGTTCGTGCACCTACGCATTACACGAACCTGCCCGCCACGCAGGTGATGGAGTCGTACGAGGTGGAGCTGGACGGGCGCACGCACCAGGTCAAGTGCATCCGCAACCTCAACGGCCACTCCATCGGCCCCTACCAGATCCACGCCGGCAAGAGCGTGCCCATCGTGCGGGTGCGTCCGGTGGGGGGAAGGAACGGGCGGGGAGGAGCGGGTGGGGTGGAAGGGGATGGGAGGGTGGGGGAGAGGGTGGAAGGGAGGGAGAGCGGGGGACATGTGGTGCACGGATGATGGGGGTTTGGAAGGGAAGGGACGGGAAGGAGATGGGCGGTGCTCGGCATGGTGGGTGGGTGGATGGGTGGGCGGAGGTTAGGGTTATGCACCGTACAACGGACCCCTGAACGCACCTGATAAGTGTGACCCGCATCGCCACCCTTCGCCCACTGCCGCATCACCACTCACCCCCTATCCCACACGCATGGCTCCTGCCACACCCCCAGGGCGGCGAGGCGACCAAGATGGAGGAGGGCGAGTTCTTCGCCATTGAGACCTTCGGCACCACCGGCAAGGGATACGTGCGCGAGGTGGGCAGGCCGGGGTGTGCTGGTCGGGGTGTGCGGCTAGGCGGCCACGTGGCAAGGTGGCCGGGGCCCCGGCGATGAGGAAGAGGACGGCGCAGGCAGGGACACACCACCATCACACACCCTGCCTCCTTCCCCGCCTCCTCGCTGTGCCGTGTCGACATCACCTCATGCCAGCAACCCCCCACCCCTATTAGCTATTAGGGCAGCGAGCGTCCGTAGAATGCGACTAGTCGCGCGTAGTAGTGTCGCCGTGCCGCCGCGAACTTAGGTCGTGTCAGGCTATGCAGCAGCTTTATATCAAACGGGAACACTACTTCGGAGGGTCTACGCGCTGGAGCTGGAGCTGGAGCTCGAGCTGGAGCCAGGAGCTGGTCGACATCGTCGGTAACGCTTCATGTTCTGCAAGATGGTCTACCGTCTACCACTTCCTTAACTAATCATGAATGTAGCCCCCTCCTTCCCTCCCGCCTCCCTCTCCCTCTCCCTCGCTCCCCCCCCCCCAGGACCTGGAGTGCAGCCACTACATGAAGAACTTCGACGTGGGGCACGTGCCGCTGCGCCTGCCGCGCGCCAAGCAGCTGCTGGCCACCATTGAGAAGAACTTCGGAACACTGGCCTTCTGCAGGTGTGTGTGGGAGGGGGCGGGGGGCCGGGGCGTTTGGACGAGGGGGCGGTGTGTGCGGGGCTGGGTGGGGTTGAGGGTTGTAGATTCCAGCCCAAACTAAACCGAACCCAATGCAATAGATGGGCGATAGGAGCTGGGTGCGGGGCATGCGGCAGAGGTGGGGGACGGCAGGAACTGGGTTATTGACTGTGGTATGGCTGCAGCATGCCTCCTCACCCAATCTCGCAATCGCCTTCAATGGAATTCGCAATCATCGCCACGACCCCCTCCTTCCCCCTCCCCCGTCGCGTCTACGCTGCAACTGTACCTGTCTACGACTTCACTTCTTAATTAATCATGAATGTAACCCCCCTCAGGCGCTACCTGGACCGGCTGGGTGAGGACAAGTACCTCATGGCGCTCAAGAACCTGTGCGACGCGGGTGAGAGGGAGGGACGGAAGAGGAGGGGCGGGGGCAGAGGGGCGGGTCTGGGGGGCAGAAGGGGAGGCAGGGGTGGTGGGAGCAGCGGGGCACGGGGGACAGAGGGGCAAGGGCTGGAATGGAGGTGGGGATTATAGGGACAGGGGCAGGAGCGGGGGCAGGGGCAGGAGCGGGGGCAGGGGCACGAAGGCAGAGGCAACGGCCGGGCACGGATGCCGTGGGGTGGGCTGTGGCAGGCGTGAAGCAAGCGGGGCAGGGCAGGGGTTCAGCGCGGCAGCGGCCGGGACCTGGTGGGAGAGGGCAGCGGAGTGAGCGGCTGCGGGCAACTGGCCAGGTGGGCGGGCTCGGCTTGGGGCATGGGGACACGACAGGTGCAGCATATAGTTGTGAGCAGTCGTAACAAAGATCAGGACTACCGCACCCCGCACCTCAGAGCTCACGCCTCACCTCGCCGTGTTGTGTCGTGCCGCTGTGCGTTTGTGTGCAGGTGTGGTGGACCCCTACCCGCCGCTGTGCGACGCCAAGGGCTGCTACACGGCCCAGTTTGAGCACACCATCTACCTCCACCCCACTCGCAAGGAGGTGCTCTCCCGCGGCGACGACTTCTGAGCAGCAGCTGCCGGTGCCGGCGCGGGGAGGGGCTGTGGGGAGGGGCAGTGGCGGCGCGGCCGTGGAGCACACGGTGGAGGCGGCGACGGCGGCGGCGGCTGTAGCGGTGGTAGCTACAGCCGCTTGAGGATCAGGAGGAGGAGGAGGCTACAGGCGCTGCAGCGGCGTAGCGGGCATGGATCAGGTTGGGGTCAGGGCGCCCCGGGCTTTGGCAGCGTCTGGCTACGTGTCAGCCTGCGGTTGTGGCCCAGGCACGGCAGGTTCAGGAGCAGCAGGGCCGGGGGCACAGCCGCACAGCGGCGGCCGTGGCCCATGGGCCGTGAGACGCGCCAGCACCTGACGCGGCGAGGGCGAGGGCGCGGAGTGCGGACCGATGTGGGTGCCCAGGACATTGGTCTATGTTGGCAAGTATTGTTGTTGGGACCGCACTGTTGAGGCGGGGCAGGATGATGGTGACCGGATAGCTTTGGGTGGCCGAGGGCACTAAGGTGTGTGTACCGGTATGTGCGGCTGGCACGTTACATAGGATGTGTTTTATGGGTGCCTGGAACACCTGGCGAGCGGGGTGAGGAGGACCCCCGGTTTTGACTCTAGCGCCATACGTCCTGACTGACTGACACGAGGTTTGGTGCTCCCTGGTTTGACAACGGTAGGTAGGCACTAGGCAGGCAGGCAGGCGGGCACATACACGCATCACACACACGCGGCACCGGCCGGGTCCGGCTGTAGCTCTGGACGCAGGAGGACGCGGGGGCAGTGCAGGGCACGTCCGGACCAGACAGATTGATGGCAGGGGCACGGCCGGCCAGGCAATTAGATGAGGGATGTCGAGGGGTATTTACGCAGTACTGGTTACCCCATACTGAAACGGGAAGTTTTTACGGGGCGTAGCTTGGGTAGACTGCGCCAGAGGTGGGGTCGCAACGTTGCGATTAGCCGATATTACAGGCGGCTGGCTGGGCAGAAAGACTAGGCTGGCTGTAGTATGCAGTGTGCATATACAAGGCTGCCAGGTTTGGTGGTTGGACCGCCGGGGCGGAGGTGTGCGGGCACTGACAGCCGTTCGCTACTGCGAGCTGTTCCTTGTGCGGTCTCCAGAGGCCAACGGGGAGCAGTTGTGTGTTAGGCTGTTAGCATGCTCTGGTGGTTGTGGTTGGTGGCTGTTGGCTCAAAGATTAGGGCTTCTGGGGTAGACCAGCTGCGCTAAGGACCGATCGACCGGTGCCTGTGGGCAGAGTCGTCGTGGCGAGTGTGTCCTGGTGTGTCAAACTACCAACACCTGGTGAGCAAATGTGGTACCACACGCCAGTCGCAGTGTAATCTGCGTGGCAATATATCTGCGTGGCAATATATTTGGAGCTTTTAGGGGCGTGGGACATCAGCTGCGCTGGATATGCGGCAGGAGTGGAGGAGGGGGGCCAACCGCTGGGAGAGGGTCCGAGCGCCGAAGGTGCAAGGCGGCAACTCCAAACGTTGATGCGGGCATGTCGATGCCGGCGATGCGCACCTCGTGGACGGCGCGTTCTTCTGTTGATACTTTTGTGATAGTTGCCGACTTAGTATTGCGTGGAAATTGCGGAGATTGGTGCGCCGGGGAGTGAAAACGACAGAAATGCTGCCCTAGCGCAAGCGCACCTTGGGTTGCCTGTGCAGCGGCGCTCCCAAATTACGAATCTGAGCAGCTTTGAAGCGACCTGGAGTGATGTGGGTAGGTAAACTTGGAGTGGTGCAACTTGTCGGTATGTTCGCTTCTGTGTGAGCCTCGGCTGACCAGTATCATAAACAATAAACGAATCGCTTCTCAGGAGATATGGAGGTCGCGCAGCTACCAGCACCTCACGGCGCTCGGCGTGCAGCGCGGCGGGCAGGCGCGCACAGAGACCGGGGGATGGCTACATGGGACGCACAGCCCAGAGGCTTCGACGCCGACATCAGGGATAGCGAGGATCGCATCAGGAACTGTAAACTTTAAGGACCTGAGCATCCGCGGTGAGTCGCGGGGCACGCTGACGCCTGCCTCGGCGGCTTTCCTCCGTGGCCGCGCCAAACTGAATCCTGCTGCCTCCTGTTGCTCGGGGCCGCCTGCAGCCGATGACCCGGACGAAGGAGATGACGACGACCGCCACAGCGAGGACTCAACCAACAAGAGTGAGCGCCGGCAAGGGGGCGGGCCGGGGGACGGGGGTTGCAGGCTTCAACGGGGGACGCAGCTGTGCGTGCCTGAGGGCAAAAGCGGGAACAGGCTTTGACACGGGGTTCTGGGAGATAGGTGTTGCGGTCCACGCGTAATTTCCAACCCCACCACCACATGACCACTGTGTGCTACGCCACCCATGCATGCAGGCGCGATTCTACTAAAGCCACCCAAGATTCCGGAGCGCACCAAGTATGTCATCATCCTTGTGGGCCTGCCTGGCAGGTGGGTGCACCGGTGTGACATGGGGTAACCGCAGGTGACAGCAGGGCGACCGCGGCGGGTCGCCTGACTACCATGTGTTTGTAACCGATGACCATGCATACCGTAGTTGGGTGCTAGAAATCACATAGGGAAAGCGTCGGCATTGTGTAGCTTTATGTGTACGTGTTTGTGTGAGTCAGGAAAGCACAAGGGGTCGACACCATGTGTGCCGGGAGGTCCGCAACCAAGCAGTGCGCGACGACATGTAAGCGGTTTGTGGTGCTCATGGCACGCAGGGGCAAGACGTTCCTGTGCAACAAGCTCAAGTGCTACCTCAACTGGTGGGTGCCGTGTGACTGATTACGTAACTGGATCGTCAGCCTGCCAGCCTGCCAGTCTGAGCTGGGCCGCCTGCGCAGCCTGTGGCCGCTGTGTCACCCAACCCACCTGGTACCGCATCCCCGCATACATATCCATCCTTGGACCGCACCATTGTCTTGCGTGCACCATCGTCTTGCTGCAGGCCACCCGCCTGCCCCCCCCCCCTTTGCCTGCACTCACCCACTCTCTCCCTCTGACGCCCTGTCTCCCTCGCTCCCGCCCACTCCCTGTCCCCTTCCCTGTCCCACTCCCCTGTCCCACTCCCTGTCCCACCCCCTGCCCCACCCCCTGCCCCTGCAGGCTGGGCCACAACACGCGGCACTTCAACGTGGGCAGCTACCGGCGGCTGCAGAAGGGCGACCACGAGGTGCAGAACGCCGCCTTCTTCGACGCACACAATCCCGTGAGTCAGAACATCAGGTGCTTACTTATCCGCTCTGCCTCTCCCTCTCTCTTTGACTCCCCGCCGTGCGCGAGCTCATTGCCTCACTGGGCGCTGTTCAGTGGTCGCGGCTGCTGCTGCTGCTACTTCGCGCGCCGCCCGCTATCTTCTGCGCACCGCCCACCGCCTGCTGCCCTCTGCTGCCCACCACGGCCCCGCAGGCGGGCATGGAGGCTCGCAACCGGGCCCTGTACGCGGCGCTGGACGACCTGAGGTCATACCTCTACTCGCGTGAGTGGGCGCGAGTTGTGCGAGTGCGAGTGTGAGAACAGGCGTGTGCCTACGTGTGCTGGTGTGTCCGGCATGAGCAGCGGCTGCAGCTGGTGGTGGCAGGTGGTGGCGGGTGGTTGCAGGTGGTGACATGGCAAGCGTACAGCGGGCAGCCAGGCAGTCAGGGTAGTAGTGGATGAGGGGCCGCCGGGTGGCCGTGGCGTGTGGGCCCTAGCTGGGCACACACCCGTATCCTCAGCCCGCACCGCCGCCAACCCACCGCCATCACCGCCTTCATTTCTTCCTCCCTTGCTCCTCCTGCATACGTGTGTGTATGTGCGTTCATCCCCTGCTGCTGCTCCTGCCGCCTGCAGCCGAGGGCCAGGTGGCCATATTCGACGCCACCAACACCACCGAGGAGCGCCGGCAGCTGCTGGTGAGGGGGAGACGCGCGTGTGTGTGTGTGTCGGTGTGCATGTGTGTGTAAGTGTGTTGGGTAGGCAGATAGGCTTTTCCGATCCCAGGCGAGATGTGAGGGGCGCTGCAGGCCGGAGTGCAACCTGGCATCGTGAAAGCGGCGTTCGCCACGACCCCTGCTCTGACCTCTAGTGACTCCTCTTGCTGCTGTGCTACAACCACCCTGACAGATTCGCGAGTTCCACGGCCACTTCCAATACCTGTTCATTGAGTCCATATGCACCGAGCCCAAGGTGAGCGTGTGCGTGTGTGCATGTAAAAACCAGCCCTAGGGGCTGTTCTCATTATTCCCAACACTGCAGGGGAGGAGGGGGCATGAAGCCAGCAACCCACTGCTCTCCTCCCGCCCGCCGCCCAGTTCGCCCTGCCCGGCGCTCCCCTCCTCCTCCTCAGCTCCGCAACCTCTCTGCCCCTTCCCTCCTTCCTTCCCTCCCTCCCTCCTCCCCGCCACCCGCCTCCCTCTCCTCCCTCTCTCCCTCCCATCCCCATCCATCCCCCCCATGGTCTACCGTCTACCACTTCCTTAACTAGTCATGAATGGAACCCCCCCCGCCTGCACTTCTTAATTAATCATGAATGTAACCCCCGCAGGTGCTGGAGCAGAACTACCGGGCCAAGATGCAGTACAGCCCCGACTACAGCGGGATGGACATGGAGCAGGTGGATGGGTGTGTGTGGGGCGGGAGGGGGAGGGAGCGGGGCTTGGAGGGTTGCACAGATGTTTGGAAACGCGGTACAGGATGCACTGAAGACTGCATATACCAGCCCAAGCTGGGGTGGATTGGGGGGAGTTGAAGCCCTAGAGGGGAGTGGGCGTGTGAGGCGGGGCGGGCGTGGGGTGGAGTGGCGAGGTCGCGGCGGCGGCAGAGGAATACAAGGAGTGGTGTGGGTTTGTGGGCCTCGGGATCGCAAGTATACGAGTCTGCATGTGGGCTACTCACCTGCCTTGCTCAACCCCGCCACCACAACCCCTGCTGCTCACACGCGTCCCTCCCCCGCTCTTTTGCATTGGGTCCGTATATATATGTTGGGCTCCCAAAATTGCCTACTGTCTGCCCATTTCATCTGCTAAGCATGAATGGAACCCCGCCCCCGCGCCCTCCTCTCCACAGTCTCTTGCGGACTTCAAGGCCCGCATCTCCAAATACGAGGAGGTATACGAGCCCATTGCCAACCGCAACATCCACTACATCAAGCTCATTGACATGTGCGTGTGTGTACGTGTGTGCGTGTGTGTGCGCGCGAGGTTGGGGTTGGGGGTTGGGGGTCGCGGAGCGCTGTGGACCTGGGGTGCTGAGGGCCGGGGGCGCGGGGGGGGGGAGGTGTCCGGCGGTCCTGTGTGCATGCCGCTGGCACACATGATTGGCACGTGAACCCCTTGACGTGGGCCGATGATGTGGGTCAATGTGGGTTAATGCGGATGCTGCGCTGCTTCTTTGGGATGCACAAGGACTCGACTTCCCCACCCGACCTCACCCAACCGCAAACACAACCCAACCCTCACAGGGTGACGGGTCGCGGGCACATGGACGTCAACCGCATCAGCGGCTACCTGCCCGGGAAGATCGTGTTCTTCCTCATGCAGGTGGGGAATGGGTGTCAGGTGTGGGCGGGCGGGTGGGGGACTGGTAAGGGGTGGGCGGGTGGGTGGTCTGCGCAGAGACACACTTTTTAACTCTGTGATGTGGCACCTTTGCAAACGCCTGGCCGGGCACCCGCGTCCGCCATGTACCATGCCCGTACCTGTTTGTGATCCGAGCAGCTGAATCACCTGTGACTCCTGCAATTGGCCAAGACCCCAACCCTGCGTGTCCTCACCCTCTCCCCTTTGTGCTTTCCCAACACGCGCAGGTGTGCAAGGCCGGCATGGCTCAGGCACGGCGCATCTGGCTCACACGCCACGGTGAGGACAGCGGCGGCGCGCGGCCCCTGCCTGCCTGCCTGCCTGCCTGCCCGCCTGCTTCCCTGCACAGGCGCGCCGCATACGCTCGCCGTGTCCCAACGCGCAGCCGCCGACGGGCCCCTGTCTTGACCTCCTCATTGTCCTCAGTCTCCTGCTGGGCACATCCTGTGCGCCACCCCGTGTGCGGTATCCCGTGCGTCATCCCGTGTGTCGCCTTGCATGTGTGCCACCCCCACCACCGCCTCCATTAAACCGCCCCACAGGCCAGTCGGAGTACAACCAGGTCGACCGCATCGGCGGCGACTCCAGTCTGGCCACTCCCGGAGAGGTGTACGCGCGGTGGGTGTGTGCTTCGGGCACTGAGGCTTACGGGGGGCCCCGGGCTTAGTATGCTAAACCACACGTGCACGATAGGTGGCATGTTGCCTCTGTCCCCACACCCACACCTCTGCATCTCCCCTCGCCTCATTTACTTCTCTTCACTACGCAATCCCCAACGCCCCCATCTCACCTCCCCCTCACGCGGCCGCCCCTCCGCAGCTGCCTGCCCGAGATGCTGCTGGAGCGGCTGCCGCTGGTTGGGCTGGAGCGGGCGCGCATTGAGGAGGTGAGCGGAAGTCCGGCGGCGCAGCGCGGGGCAGGGCAGGGCGCGTGTGTGGGATGTGCGTGTGTGTGTATGTGTGTGTGTTGGTTTCACCAGCCTGTGGGATGTGTGTGCGTGCGTGCGTGCGTGCGTGCGTGTGTGTTGGTTTCACCAGCCTGATTAGGAACCACATCAGGACTCTGCTACTGCCACCACCATCGCGCCCACCATCACGCCCACCATCACGCCCACCCCTACAACCACCCTCACCTGCAGATCGTGGCGGGTGTGGCCGCCGGCACCGGCGGCCCCGCCGCCACCTCCGCCCCCGACCCCAACGCCGACCCGGCCGACCCGGGGCCCGAGCCTGTGCCTGTGCCCGTGTCGGTGTGGACTAGCACGCTGCGCCGCACCATCCAGACGGCGCGCTACCTGCCCTTCCCCAAGCTGAGGTGGAAGGCGCTGGACGAGATCCAGGCGGGCGCCTGCGACGGTCTGACGTACGAGCAGATCGCGCAGCAGTACCCGGACGAGTTCATGGCGAGGTGCAAGGACAAGCTGCGGTACAGGTGAGGAGGCGTGTGTGTGTGTGTGTGTGTATGGAGGGATGGCGGGCAAGGGGGGGAGGCAGGCAGGGGCGTAGAGGGCGGGCAGGGAGGCAGCAGGGCAGCGGCCTTTGGCACGGACACATGCAGAGCCACGTCTCCTATGGTGGGGTCCAGCTCACGCCTGCTTGCACCTTCCGAGAGTCTTACGCATGTGCACGAACACACACACGCACTGTCCTGCGTCCTCGTACCTGCTCTCCACCAACACACAAACTGCATCGCCCGGCCACACGGTACACTCCTTAACATCATCCCTGGCCCGCACACAAAGCACAGCGACTCAACCCTTCTCCCTGTGACTCACCAAAACCCCACACCTCCGCACCTGCACGGCTGCAGGTACCCGGCCGGCGAGAGCTACCTGGACGTGATCCAGCGGCTGGAGCCGGTGATCATCGAGATGGAGCGCGAGAAGGAGTGCATCGTGGTGGTGGGCCACCAGGCAGTGCTGCGGGCCGTGCTGGGCTACTTCATGGCCAAGCCGCTGGCGGTGAGGGGGAGGGGGAGGCGGGAGGGCTGGAGGGGGGAGGCGGGAGGGGGGAGCGGGAGGGGGAGGGGAGGGGGGATTGTAAATACCAGCCCAAACTAAACCAGACAAAGCTGAAGTAGCGGCGTACAGGCAGACGGGGCAGGAGTAGGAGTGGAGGAGGAGGGGGAGGGGGAGTGGGAAGAGGGGTGGGTGGGGGAGAAGCGAAGGGTGTTCCAGACAAGGAAGGTGTTTGGGGACGGAGGGCGGGCCCGCTGTGCCTTGATCCCAATGCTCGTCACCTGTTCCCACTGCCCTCACCTCGCAACCCCTCTCCTGCCCGCTCCCCTCTCGCCTGTCCCCTGTCCCCTCCCGCCCCCCGTCCCCTCTCCCCATCTCCCCCTCTCTCCCCCCCCTCTCTCGCCAGTCCATCCCCACACTGGACATCCCGCTGCACACGCTCATGGAGCTGCGGCCGCGGCCCGACGGCACCATGGACTACGAGTTCATCCCCATACCGCCAGGTGCGTGGGCAGGAGGGGCGGGGTGGGGAGGGGTGGGGAGGGGTGGGGACTGGGGAGGGGTCAGGGGTGGGGTCAGGGGTGGGGTCAGGGGTGGGGTGGGGTAGGGTAGGGTGGGGTGGGGTGGGGTGGGGTGGGGTGCGGTGGGATGGGGTGGGGCGGGGTTGGGTGGGCTGGCAGTATGGACAGCTGGCAAAGGTCGGGGCCAGAGGTTCGTGGGCTGAGGCGGTGAAAGGGGTCATGGCATGTCTAGTGCTTCGGTAGCAGTGCACGCGGTCTCGCCGGCTTGTTGGGGCAGCGACTGGGGCCGTCTGCCGGGCGCAGGGCCGGGCTAGCCACCCGCCTGCGCTGCGGGCGTGGGCCCCGCCGTCAGTGGCGCTGCTAGCGGCCCGGGGTTTTCCTGGGCACACCCCTTCCGGCTTCATACGGAGACCGTCACAGCAAGCAACCTAGCCTCATAGTACCGCGGTGCCTGGTGCCCCGTCCCGCCGCGGCCTCCTTGTGCTCTGACAGTCCCCCTACCTGCGCGTGCGCCGCCCCTCCTCTGCCACGCACCGGCCGCACGGCCTTCCGCTCTTCCGCCCTCCCTCCTCCAACCCACCTCACCGTACCCACACCCCCACAACTTGGCTTCTTCTAAAATAGCAAAGCTCCTTAAATATGAATGTAACCCCCACTCCTACTCCCTGATCCCCCTCCCCCGGCCAGAGGCGGCCACCCGCATGGCTGCCACGCTGCCGCCGCTGCCCGGCGGACCCCACCGCGCCGGCAGCGGCAGCGGCGGCTCCGCCCTCGGCCTGAGCATGGGCATGGGTATGGGGCTGCACGGCGCCAGCGGCACCCTGGGTAGCGGCAGCTTCAGCGGCCTGGCCACCCCCTCTGCACTGCTGTCGCCGCAGTACTCCGCCAGGGCGATGGGAGGCGTGGGCGGGATCAGCGGCGGCAGTGGCGGGGCGGGTGGAGGAGGCGCCGCCTCGCGCTTGGGCGGCGGGTCCGGCGGCTCGCCGGCAGCAGCTGCGGCGGCGGCCGCCATTGCGGCGGCGGCTGGCGAGGGCGGCGTGGCGGATGCTGATGATGATGATGATGAGGAGGAGGAGGCGGAGGAGGAGAATGAGGAGGGGGCTGGGGCGGGGTTGCGGGCGGGCGGTGCGTCGCCGGTGCCTGTGCCTGTGCCGGTGCCGACGCGGTGGGTGCCGGAGGCCGCGGGCGGCTTGGACGGCGGATCGCGGGCGCCGCCTACGCCGCTGCTGCCGCCGTTCACGCCGCTGAATGCGCCTCTGGAGACGGTGGGTGGGGCGCCGACCGGGCTGTGGGGTTGGTGGGGTGAGGTGGGGCCGCGAGACCCCTCCGGGCCCCATCCGGGCGTTGCATCGGGAGCTGGGGAGGCACAGCTTGTCAGGTGCCTGGCGTGGAGTGTTGCTAGACATCACACGTTGAGCATGTGCACATGTACACACATGCACACACATGTACACACACACACACCTGCGAGTGGCTGCGACTCGTTCCGTGTCGCTGTCAACACACCCCACGGCCACGTATGGCTGTGCCGGCAATGACCGCAAGCACTGCTACTGGCGACGCCGCAGGTGCTGGAGACGTCGGCGGCCGGCAGCCCCGTGTCACTGCACAGCCGCGCGCCCTCGCTCGCAGCAGGCCTCGGCCCAGGCTCCTCGCCCGGAGCCCCCAGCCACCTCGCCGCCGCAGCCAGCGGCACCGGCGCCGCGGCCGCCACCAGCATCGGTGCCGCCGCCGCCGCCGTCGCCGCCGCCAATGGCGCCGGTGCCGCCGTTGTCGCCGCCGCCACCGGCGCCTCCGCCGCCACCGCCACCGGCAGCTACCTCGGCGCCGGATCCATCATTGACTCGCCGCAGGCGCTGGCGGCGGCGCTGGCGGCGGCGGTTGAGAGCCGCAACCGTCCCGTACGCGTGCCGTTCGGCGCCACGATGGGCGGCGGCGGCAGCGAGGGCGGCGCGCCCGCTGAGCTGTACGGCCCATACGCGCATCCGGCGGCGGCGTCTTCGCCTTTGTCTATGTCTACAGCGGCGGCTGCGGCGGCGGCGCAGCTGCAGGCGACGGGCGTCCACTCGCCGACCGTACACGGGCATTCGCAAGGTCTGGGACATGCTGGGCTCGGACACGCGCTGGGCGGGGCGGCCGGCAATGTGCCGGCCTCACCGTCGCGACTGCAGCGGTCGTCGCCGGCTGCGGCGGCTGCGGCGGGGGCCGGCGGGCACGTATACGGCAGCACGGCGCAGAACCTCATGCAGGTGAAGGCGGCAGGGTCGGATGTTGGGGTTGGGGTTGTTTTTCACCGTTCCTAGTTATGACCAAAGACACTAAGACGCATGGGAGCCCAGGTCGGGGGTTGGGAAGGGAGCCAGGCGGGCGAGGTCGAGAGGGGCAGGCGCGGGCAGGCGGTGAGGGCAAAAGGGGGAGGGGCAAACAAGGGAGGGCATCGTGTGTGTATGGCTGGCGTTACTGCGTTCCGTATGTGTTAGTGCCGTTGCTCTTGCCGGCATGGAGGTGGGCCGGCCCGCGTGCTTTTTACCACCAGTCGACATGGCCAATCTGGCTACCGTATCTCACTACTATCTGTTCAAGGCTTGTGCCATGCATGTTCACGCCGTACCTGCTGCCGCCCGACGCCGTTCAGGACCTGATGGGGCCGGACGCGGATGTGGAGCTGCCGCCGGCCGCCAGCTCGCCGGGGCACACCGACCCGCAGCCGCGAGAGCAGGAGGAGGTGGCGGAGCAGGAGGAGGCGGTGGAGCAGGAGGAGGCGGAGGCTGCCAGCGGCGCAGCCACGCCCGGCGGGGGCGCGGCGGACAAGCCTGACGCAGGAGGCGCGGCAATGGTGACGGCCATAGCTGCGCTGGCTGAGACGCAGTGGTAGGCAGGCAGGTGGGTGTGTATAAGAGCATTTCTTAGGGTGTATGTGAGAGCCGCGGCGGTCGCAGTCGCGGCTGCAGCTGATGCCGCACGGGCATTGGGGCCTTGGTTTGGGCGAGCGGTTGGGATAGCGGGCGCAGGATGTCGGTGCGACGGCGGCGCGGCGATGGCGCCGCGATCCGGAGGAGTTTGCTTTTCCAGTGGCGGGCTGGCCTCGCCTGGCGGCTCCGCTCGCCGTGCTTAGAGCAGTGAGTGACAGGTGTGAGCGATGGGGGACAGCAGCTGCAATGTGGTCGGGTACGGCTGGTGCGTGCGCATGGGGCCATGTGGAATAGGAATGGGCCACGGGGGCCAGGTGCGTGCGCATGAGGTTACGTGGAGTAGGAATGTAGCGGACACGTGACCGAGGGCTGCATAAAGAACACGCATCGAGTGATCGGCAATCATGGGACTGGATGGAATGGCACATGGAATTGCAAAGTAGTAAGTGGGTAATTTGCATATGCGAGAGTAATTAGGGTATGAAGCTGTTTGTCATTGCGCGCGTACAGAGTCTGTCATCCGGAGGCGTTGGCGCTGCATGTGGCCCGTCAAGGGGTTTCATTTTGCGGCGGCGCAAGGTGAACATTCCCGTGGCGGTTGCAGCAGTGTGTCGTAGGTGCATAAGTAGCGCAACCAGCGAGCAATTGATAGTAGTAGCATGTAGCGCGGCGGTCTGTACCTGATAGGCAGCAACAGGCATGTGCCGAAAAGCGCGAACACGGGAAGTTCGAGACCTACCAGGCATGCGAAGGTTTGGTGAGGAAGCGGTGTGGATGAGGGGCATGTTGAGAGTCGGGCCGTGCGACAGTGCAAGGGGCCTGATGGAAAGTGCTCGCGGGGCCTCTGAAAGCATTGGTCTGCACCGTGTAATGTGGGCGAGATGTTGCGCTCACGGCTTGTGCGTCGACCAGGGGCTGAGGTGAGCACTTGCTGGCTGGGCACGTGGCTGGGAAGCACGCAAGCCACCGCGGACGCCCTGCCGCCGTGGAGGCGGGCGCTGCCTGACTGCCAGTCCCGGACGGGCACTCGGTAGCCTGTACGCAGGTGAGTGCGGTGTTGCAGCAGCTCCTTTCTTCATACGTGCACAGTTTGCTACTTTGCTCCATCGTTCTCGTGCCATCTGGTGGGCTCGCTGCTCACCGACCACATTTGCGCGCCTCTTCACAGGTTTGTGGCTCAGGTCGCCCACTGCCGGCCAATTGCCCAGACCCCCAGACCTGCCAGCAGGACGTCAGCTCCAAGGCCTCCTGCAGTCCTGCGGTCCTGCCTTCAGGAGGAGCTGGCCGCCCGTGGGGAGGCCGGGGTCGGCAGCAGGAGCCGGAGCAGCAGGAGCCGGAGCAGCAGGAGCAGGAGCAGGCCCGTTACCATGTGAGTCCGTGTGTGGGTGCCGCAAGGTCAGGGGGCGATCTCCGGGGGCAAGAGGTTACGCGCGTGCCGGGTGGGAATGTGTCGAACACTTAATCCCGGTTCGGGGCGCGTCTGCAGCACTTGCCGCGTCAACCACGATCTCAGGGTTGTGTGACCAGTTCAGGTTGGACGCAGCCTTCACTGTGAGCAACGGTATTAGTGCAGTGGTCGTATCTAGAAGGCACATACAGTGCTCGTATCCATCTATGCCATTCTACAAGATACGGGCACTGAGCACATATGCGGGCTTGGCAATGGTGCTGCGGCATGATGGGGTCTGTTTACGTGCGACGATGATGATCGGTGGCAGCCAGCTGGCGTGACGGACGGACGCGCCCTCGGCTTCCCCGGCGGCTCTTGACGGTCGGGCACGGGAAGGCCATCGGATTCACACGCGTTAGGTTGCTGCGTGTGGCAATCGTACCGCGCTGCAGAAAATAAAGATGGACACGGCTTGGCGAGTTTTGAAGCGGATTACAAATCCTGATATAATTCGAGTTCCGTCAGCCTGGCGAGGGGGCGCGGCTGTTCCTTGGAGACTTATTGCAAAGTTATAAGGTACAATGGGGTATATGTTTGTAAGGCCGGCGAGCAGGGTTGAAATTTGGAAGGCCGGCTTAACGACCCCCTTAGCGGGAAACTGCGCTTTGCACTGACTGGATTACACAACGCCCTTGACGCTCAGTATAAAGGGTAAGTTTTCTAAATTCCAGCCTACTCACTTTCACCTAAGCATGCGCTCTCCAATAACCCTGATAACGGAAGACAAAATTCAAGGTAGGGCACACCAGGACACGCACAACACCCGCCCGTCGCTCTCGTAACTCCACGCCAGTAGCTATGGTGCTCACGCGCCTCCAGGTGTCTATTTTGCTCCTAGCAACTGCTGGTGAGTTCTGAAGCGGCACGCCGCGTTCTGTGTAAGGCATCGGCTGGCCATGTAAACACGGATGGCGTCGCACGTCCTCTGTCCGCAGGTTTCGCAGCGTCTGGGCCAACCAAGAAGAATATTGAGGGTAAGGCATCGCTTTGGGCCTTCCTGCTCGGCGGCGATAGTTCGTGTGGCAATAAACGGTTTTTCGCCACATGCGCGCCACATTACGGTCCGCTCAAATTGACGTCTGTTACCCCTTGCTTGTCATTTTGGTGCTGCGCCACAGGCGAGCTGGTTAAGCTTGACCGCGACGATGGAGAGTGAGTACAACTTCGCGCCCTTGCTTGCCCAACCCTCGATTGTGTGCCTCCTAGCCTCCATGTCTGGGTCGCCTCCCCAACTCCTTGCCTGGGTCGCCTCCCCGCCTCCTCGCCTCCGTCTGTCCGCATGAAATCCACCCGCTATACCCTGGGCTCGCTTCACTTGCCAACACCTGCATCGCACCACCGGTCCCGCACCATCAACTTGCTTGCCCTTGCAGTGGCGCCGGCAATTGGGCTCTGCTGAACCGTCGCACCGGCCTGTTTGAGCCCCTGGGCAAAATGGGCCCCGGCCACAAGATGCCGCAAAAGGACAAGAACGGCAAGGGGCTGGCCGCTGGACAGTACGTCACCATCGTGAGTGCCGTACCGCCTGTCTGTGGCTCGACTCGGCACACACACCTCCCAACGCCCATACATGCCCCCGCGCCCTCCCGAACCTCACTCCCATGCCACCAACCCGCGACGCTGTGGCGGTAAACCCTACACAACTCCAGAGTAACCTCCGCAAGCAGTCCCTGGCAAGTCGTCAAGTCCTTTTACCGGCGCTCCTGCTGCACACACCCTCCCCAGGGCTGCACCGTGGACGCAGCCGCCGACCAGTGCACCTTTGTGGCGCAGCAGGATGTGGCCATCGTCAAGCCCGCCTACGTGCCCGTGGCAAAACAGGTGGGGCGGAGGCAGGAGGGTGCTGTGCGTGCGTGCGTGTGCTGGTGCGGCATGTGTGTGTTAAAAAACGAAACGAAAGCCCGCCCAGACGACGCTGTGTGTGTGTGTGTGTGTGTGTGTGTGCACTGCTTGGTGGTGGCTGGGTTTGGGGGATGTTGTGTGTGCAAGGGCCTTGCAACCCTGTCCTGAAACACAGAGCACTCGCGCCGGCCGTCACCTTCGCCCTCACCTCGCCCTCAACCCCACACGGTACACACGCACACATGGCGGTCACAGGTGCGCGAGAGGCTGCTGATCCTGATAATGGACGCACCCGCCTGCGGCGCCGCCGCCCCCATGACCGTCTCCACGGCCGAGACGCTGTGGTTCGGACCCAACAAGGACGCCAGGGGGGGCTACGCCAGCCGCGCCGAGATGTGCAGGTGCGTGTGGGCGTGACCACGTGTGGGTGATGAGGAGCCGTACGTTCTTGTGGCGTGTGCATGGGTATGCCGATATGGGGTACAGCTCTGCAGTACGGTACCCACGCACGCGGTGGCGTGCACGTGTGACTGACATTCTCCGCCAGCCTCACAATGCCCAAGGCGTGCCCCACTGCGTGCCTGTAAGTCTTGCAAACCGCCCACCTGGGCCCACGCCTCACGCCGCTCACGCGCCACCCCCATCCCTCCCCCCATCCCTCCCCCCATCCCTCCCCCGCACGCCCGCCACTCGCTCCCTGATGGCAGCTACGGCGAGTTCGTGATGGAGCCGCCGCCCGCCTCCAAGGTCATGACCGTCACACCGCCCTGCTCCTGGTGAGTGCAGCTGGAGGATGTCAGGAGGGGGGGGAGGTCAGGAGGGGAGATCACGGGGGGAGGTCAGGAGGGCGTAAGGTCAGGAGGGGAGGTCAGGAGGGGGGAGGTCAGGAGGGGGGAGGTCAGGAGGGGGGAGGTCAGGAGCGAGGGGGAGGTTAGGACGCGCAGGACCCGTGCCGCGCCAACTCAGCCCGACAGCCTACCTCCCCCTAGGGTCACGCAGGGTGGACCCAACCTCCTTTGGGCTTTATCCGCCAGCAGGATTCCCGGGCTCCTGCTCCTCCCCACCTGCCCACCTGCCCACCTGCCTGCCCACCTCCCCACCTCCCCACATCTTGCCTGCTCCGCGCCTCTCGCCTCCTCCACCCGCCAGGCCCACCGCCACCTGCGACTCCTGGGCCATGGCCAACGCCGCCCGCACCCAGGCCCAGGCGCTGCTGGGCGCCGCGGCCTACGGCGCCTTCAGCCACCACATCCTGGTCATGAACTTCCCCGCCGCGTGCCAGTGGGCCGGCCTGGCCACGCTGGGCGGCGGCGTGGAAGGCGGCGGACAGGTGGGCACGTGTGGTTGCATGTGTGTGTGTGTGTGTGTGTGTGTGTGTGTGTGTGTGTGTGTGTGTGTGTGTCGCAGCAGCAGCGGCTAACAGGCTCTGCCGGTTCCCTGCTGGAGTTGGCCCCTTCGCCGCGGCCACACCGCATCGTGCCACTCGCCCTTCCCGTACCGTACAACGTCCCCTGCCCCGCTTCTCCACCACCTCCACCTCCACCTCCATCCCCTCCACCTCCGCTGCCCGCCTGCAGGTGTGGCTCAACGGCGCCACCTACAGCCAGACGTTCGGCTCCTTCCAGGTGCCGCTGCACGAGAGCTCCCACAACTTCGTGCTGTACCACGGCTACAGGTTCCACCTGGAGTACCAGGACAAGACCAGCTACATGGGCACCGGCACCGCCTGCCCCGCAAGCACCGAGACGGTGAGCCCCCGGCGGGACTGCTGCGGGGTGCGTGTTGCGGCCTGCCGGCTGCATGCGGGTGGCCGGGTGGCACACCTGAACACCAGCCCGCGCGCGCGCCCAACAGGCGAAGGTTGACTACCACTCTAACCTAGTGAACGCACCGACGAACCTCCTCTACCTCCTCGCACCCGCAGTCGCTTTTGGGCTGGTCCTCCCCGGTTGAGGGCGGCAATCTGAACAGCACCACGCTGCCGACGGGCCCGGCCGCCAGCGGCCCCTTCGTGCTACCCGCCACCTACCTCACAGGTAGGTGCGTGCGTAACCTACTGCGGCGGGGCGCGCTTGGCTGTGGGTACCGGTGAGGACAGCCTGACCGCGCTGGAGCGGCACCGCCAGCGGCGACTTGCGCATGAGCTCCGCTGTGAAGGCTGCTTTGCTGGCGCTGGTTGCGCGCCGGCTGAAGGCCCGCCACGCAAACGTGCGGGAGGGGCGGCCTGTGCTGTGCAGAGAGTGGCCCTGCAAGAGCTGCGGCTGGTTGCCCTGCCTGCACATGGTGTCCAGCACTGACAAGGCAGCGCTGGTCACTTCCCGGACGCCGGCTGAGTACTAAGCATATCACACGCATAAACGCCAGAATGAAACATCACACAGGCTGCAAGCACTGAACCGTGGCTCCCCATGCCGTACATACACAGGCTTGGGCAACTACGTCCGTGTACAGCCCGACTGGCTGCCGTACTACAACAACGCGCAGTACGGCTTCAACCTGTACATGGAGGTACGGGTGCGCGCCAACGGCGACGACATGATGGATCCAGTGTACGACCACAAGGTAGGCGCGAGCGAGTGATGAAACATGTGTGAGGTTTTTGCAGTCCCTGTGTTTTGTTTGTGTGTGGGGGGGGCGGTCGTCAGCAATGTGAGGTCCGTGTGAGGGCCCTGAGATTGTGGCTGTTCGAGTTTCCCAAACACCCTACCTTACAATGCCTCCGCTCATTTCCGTCTCACCACCCCTTCCGCCTGTCCCTACCCTGCCCGCCGCTCCCCTCCCCTCCAAAACACACACACACACACACACACACACACACACACACACACACACACACACACACACACACACACACACACACACACACACACACACACACACACACACACACACACACACACGCGCAGCTTATCATCCACGAGGTGTCGTCTCTGTACAACAACGACCCCGTGACCTACCGCACCGCCGACCCCCAGTCCAACTACCTGACCTCGATGCCCGCCAGCAGCCGCCTGGTACTGCAGAACGACTACTACCCCTACAGCCTGGTGCTGTACACGGGCGCCTTCACCGGCAGCAGCGGGGCCTTCCTGCCCGTCTACCTGTGCCGCTACGCCGTCGCCGAGTCCGAGTGGTGAGCAGCGTGCTTGCTGGTATGCGTGCACGGCTTTGCTTTAGGGCCCGCCATGGCGCAAGCACATGTCTGTGTAGGGTTACGAGAGTGCGGCGTAGCCGCAGCTGCTGATTCCGCCACCACTTTTCCGAACGCGCTCGCCCATGCCGCCCATACATGGCCACGTGCACCCGCCCCAACTTGCTCCAGACTTGGTGCCTCACTCATCACCCTCACCACCTCATGCCACCCCACACGCAGTCCATCGCTGTCCAAGGTTTTGTCCGGCACCAACACGGCGTCCTCGTCCCCTCCCCCGGCGTCCTCGTCCCCTCCCCCGGCTGCCTCCCCCCCGCCCCCGGCGTCCTCCCCCCCGCCCCCGGTGTCCTCCCCCCCGCCCCCGGCGTCCTCCCCCCCGCCCCCGGTGTCCTCCCCCCCGCCCCCGGCGTCCTCCTCCCCGCCCCCGGCGTCCTCCCCCCGACCCCCAGCGTCCTCTTTACCTCCCCCGCCCGTATCTTCCCCTCCCCCGCCCGCCTCTTCACCTCCCCCGCCCGCCTCTTCACCTCCCCCACCCGCCTCTTCACGTCCCCCGCCCGTATCTTCACCTCCCCCGACCGCCTCCCCATCCCCGTCACCCAAGGTCAAGCCCGGCAAGAAGTTCCAACAGGCAACAGGTGAGCACTGTGCCGATGCGTGTAGGAAGGCTGCATCACGGATTGCGTGTTCCCCTTATTTCGCACTGCTGGCTCCTCATCGAAAGCGTGAGGACCGAGTTAGTTTAGTAAAGAGCCGCCCGCCGCCTGCGTGCCTTTCACATCACACGCCCAATCGTCCTCACTGCCCCTCACGGCGCAGGCCGGCGCTCCGCTCTGGGAAATGAGTGGCAGGGCCTGGACAACCCCATCGACCAACGCATGCCTAGCAGCACCACCACCACCAGCGACCCGAGCTCAAGCAGCCATGAGAGGAGCGCTGCCGCCAGCGGCAGCGGCGCCAAGCCGGCACGCCGGCTGCTGCTGCTGCCGATGCCTTCGGACCAGCAGAGCATCAGCAGCGAGGCACCGTAACCGCAGTGTACAGCTGAGAAGTGAAGATAGATGGTCTGGGGCATGCAAGGCTTCTAAAACTTACACCCTGCTGTGTCGTTGATATACATTCGTCGTGCGCGTGTGCCCCGGGTATATATGCGTTCTATTGAGCATGGGCCAGTGCTCAGGGTTAAGTGTTCTTCGAGCTGAGATACTCAGTCATGGCGGTTGCCGCGTGAGCATGGTTTAGTACCTGTTTGTTAGCGCCCACGGAGCTAGTGAGGTCACTATGTCATCAAGAGCTATTGGAAGCTGTCAAGGCGTGTCACATGCACACACATACACAGCAGACTAGGTCATGCGTTTCACTCCATTTCACATGTGCATACGGTTATCATCATATACCGTAGCTGTTCACACGCATTGTCTTAGCCTATGAACTACAATGCACCATACTTTGCTGCCACATCACTCGTGGGTCTGGGAAGTTACGCTCATGCACCCTGTGATTGACGAGTGTTGCGGAACTAATGTGCTAAAGTGAGTCGCATTCATTTACGGACCTCTGTTATGCAGAAATGCATACCGGTATTGCACACCATCCATGAACTGTTTCCATTCATTACGGACGTGGGTACGAGTGCGCCAAAGCAGCGCAACCGGGTGGTTGGGTTACATATTGAAGGCAGGGCCGTGTATGTGCTTTGGTCGGGAGAAACGCAGGAGGAATGGAACACCCAACTGGGGCGTTACACCGCTAGAGGGTTTGTTTTTGAGTTGTTGAGTCTGTATGTGTGAGCGGCGGGTCTAAGATGCGGGAAGTTAGCTAGCCTGACAGGCGCATACATGTGGCCCACCATAAGATGACGACGGGGGTCTGCGGGTGCCAGCTAGGTGCTAGGCACGCCGAGGACAAGCCGCAAGCAGAACATGTGCAGTCGCCGAATGGCAATGACCAGGGTAGTGGTAGTGGTAGTGACCACGCACATGGCGGTTGTAACCTGGCTGGCTGAAGAGGAGGGGCACAGCTCGTGTCAATCCAGTGCGCGAGCGGTGAGCTAGTTACATACTGAAGGCGGGGACTTGTGTTTTGGTAGGTTAGGAGCTGGCAGGGAGAAACGCAGGAGGAATGGAACATCCACGGGGCATTACGCCGCTAGGTAGAGAGATTTTGCTTGTGAGTTTGTTTTAAAGTCTGTGTGAGCGGCGGGTCATCGATGCGGGAAGGTAGCAAGCCTGACAGGCGCATACATGTATGTGGCCCTGGCGCCACCCATCCACCTTGAGATGACGAGGGAGGGGTATACGGGTTGCCAGCTGGATGCCAGCAGGCACGCCGAGGGCAAGCGGCAAGCAGAATACGGCACGTGCAATACGGCATGACACCGGTTGTGACTGTGTGGGGTGAGCCTGCACCCCTGCATCCGGATGCACGAGGGAGCTGGGTGTCGGTCGGTTTCGAGAACTTAGGACGTGTGGGAAAACCGCACGGTTGGGAGCTGGCGAATTGCAGGCGGGTTGTGTGCACTGCGTTCCGGGTGTGTGTTTTGCGGTCTGGCCAGTGCTCGTATCTTAAGAAGGCAGGTGCGGCGCCGGTGACAGATTTCTGAAATAGGGCATCTTTAATTTTCAGAAACCCGCTGCCGCCGCATCTTTCGTCCCAAAAATTTTCCGGGGGCTCCGCCCCCGACCTATGCACGGTTCGTGTCAAGCCAGGCCGTGTCAGCAATCTCTCAATCCCCCATTCGTGCCGTGCATCCATCTCAAAACAGAAACTCCACATACACAAACACACAGCTTGGTACACATGGCTGGTACTGGGCATCTGGTGCAATGGCGAACAAGCTTGTCCTGTTGCAGCGGGCCAAATGCGGGTGCGGTACAGAAAATATTCCCCCGCACGGGATGTGCCCCTGTTACAGCATGCGGGGTGAGGTTGCTGTTGCCCCCAGCCCATGTTTCGGCTCCGGCACAGCAAAATATTCCGCCGCACCGCATGTGCCGCTGTCACAGCGTGCAGGGTGAGGTTGCTGTTGCCCCCAGCCCACGCACGTTTCGGCTCCGGCACAGCAAAATATTCCACAGTGCCAGTGCTTTTTCAGCTGAAATGGCTCCCATGGCAAAACGTGGCCCATCCCCACGCGAAACCCCAGCGCCCTCTCCCACGCTCATCACGCTCACCCACCCACGTAATGACTCCCCTAGTAGAAGGCTGCCCTAGGGCTATCTTGGTGTGCCCCCATGGTGCCAGCAGGACACGCGGCCGTAGATACAGTTTCCTGGGGAACCTCAGTCACCTTTGCCTTGGGCCCGGACAAGTGACAGAAACGCCCTAAGATGTCTTCTGCGAATCTCAGAAAGACCCCTCCAAACCTGAAGCGTTTCCACAGATTTTTGGCCACAAGAATAAAAAATTTCTTCCGCCGGAGGCATTTTTGGGCAAATTTCTGTCGAAAAGAAGGAAGATACGAGCACTGGGTCTGGCGTCTGTGGTCATGGTGAGCTGCCGTGTGTAACTGTTTCGCTGGCTCTGGTGTCAACTTCGCCTGCACAGCAGGATTCGCTGCTGGTTACTGCAGGCGCTGGGCAGCTGGTAGGGCAATGACAGGAATGCACGTCGTGCTCACCACCTTGTAACCACAAACAACAAGTGTTGAGCTGAGGAGGAGCTGAGTTTGGGGCCAGTCTGCCGTTGTGCTTTACCTGTGACGGGCGGTGAGGAGCCCGCGGGTGGGGATGGCCAAGGGACGGTCACTTCATTCAGCCCCTGGTGGCAGCCCTGGATGGAGCAAAACATGGTTGGGGTGCACCTTCGTATGGCAGGCGTAAAGCTGTTGTTTGTATGCCTCATGTGGCTTCGTGTATGTGTGCATGCTGACTCAGGTCTCAGGGCACGCAACTGCCTGCCTGCCTTGACGAGCGTATGCTGCGATAAGTGCCGCCTTCCCCGCCGGGGGCACGCATGTATGCACGCACAGGCAATCCGCACAGCATGTGTGTGCAGCGTCTCGCACTGTAATCTGTTTGATTCTTATATACTAAGTACTAAGGCGTTTGAACGCTACCCAACCTAGCTACGCACGTTCAGGGGCACACCTCGTCCCTTGTCACGCACCACCGGGCGTGCCCGGGCTGGCACGCATGAACTGCTGTCATGCGCGTTGGCGGTCGCCGATGCCGTCCGATGCTCGGGAGGGCCCTCCCAGACTAAGGCTATCTCATCGCCCGTCGTTTCCCGTAACAGGAAATGCCGTCGACATGCATTGTTCTCGTTTTGTAACGCCGTGAAACCCAACTGACCGTACCAGCGGTTCCCGCCAAGCGAGGAGTTCCGTACCTGGGACCCCCTCGCTGATGAATATAACCAGCTAGTGCTTGATTTCATATCCAATTCATGACGCAGTGTGCTTGGACGACCGATCATGCCCCCGACTCGGCGACTCGCCGACTCCGAGACCAAAGGAATGAGCGGCCCCAATTACACACGCGGCACAACGTCGCAGCCCCGTCATGACACACAAGGTGCACATATAGCTGCGTAGCTAACGCAATCTTACATAGCCACAGCGTAGAGACTGCCCAACATGGCTGGCAGTCGCGACTCACGTACAATGGGCGTGCTGGCCTGCATGGGCGCCTGCATCGTCGTTATTGTAAGCTTGAGACTCTTTGGGCCGAACCTCTCAAGCGTCCCGCAAAAGAGCATGGCATTCAGTTTGACTTGAATCGACTTGCAGGTTGCCTGCGGCATTGCAATTCTGGCAATAAATAGGCGAGCACACGACCGAGGGTAATGGGATAGACCATTGGAGCCCGCGCCCAGGGTCACGGAGCCTGTGAGCGACTAGTGCTAGTGGTTGCGCCATGACA
This sequence comes from Chlamydomonas reinhardtii, assembly GCF_000002595.2. Taxonomy (NCBI): domain Eukaryota; kingdom Viridiplantae; phylum Chlorophyta; class Chlorophyceae; order Chlamydomonadales; family Chlamydomonadaceae; genus Chlamydomonas; species Chlamydomonas reinhardtii. The sequence goes on from NC_057019.1 coordinate 1,410,654, forward strand.
CTTTGAAAGGTTAATTTCTGTAGAATAGACACACAGCGTCATTTTCATCATTCCTGCACTTTAGCTTCACTCGCTTGCCCCATTTCGGTGAGTGCAGGCAGCACCTTGCGGATGTCACCTACACCTGCTGGTATGTGTGGCCATACACCACCTGCACCGCGTATTACTGGGGTGAGTCCTCAGGCCTGGTCGTCTCGAGACGCTTTGTGTGAGCGGTCTGAATCGGCGGGTTTTCGTTCGCTGCTATTTGTAGTACCTGGCAGCCTTTTAGCTTTTTCCCTGTTCTCATTGTACTAGTCAGGCACTGGCGCTGCAGGCGCCAGATCAATTCGACGCCGGTTAGTCGATCGGTTGCCCGCCTACACTTCGCCGCGTGGCCCCCCCCCCCCCCCCCGACCTGCCCCGCACTACCTTTGCTCGCCGCCGCGCACAGGTTGCATGGCGTCTGAGGACTTCTCGGACTCCACGCCATGCAGCTATCTGTACGCCGTGGGATCCATTAGCATCTTCAGCGGCCTCATGACCCTGGCGTGCATGGTGGGTGAAGTTTGTTTGGGAGGGATGGCGTGGATGGAGCTGGGGCGTGTCGTCACTGTGGTGAGCAGTGTTGCGGTATGTGAGGCGAGGCATGTGCGCGCGCGTTCACGACACACGGATTACGGAGGGGCTGGAGCTCCCTGGTGTCATGATGCTAGGGTAGTTGAATGTATCAGGGGACGCGACCTCACGTACGCGTCCGGAAAGTCTGAGCGCAGACGTGCAACGGACTGCTGGCTCTTGCTGCTTGCCCAGACATGGCGCAGAGGGGTCGTATTTCTCGTTGTGATGCTGCATGCACCCTCCCCCTTGTGGTGGCGATTGGGGAGGTATGCACGAAGGCCGAAGGGTCGACGCCAGAGTTTAGCCCGCCAAAGCCCCGACGTCCCGCGGCGCAAGTCACGGCACGATACCGTAGCTAGAGAGCCCTTCGGGCTGCACGTGTGTGTGCCCGGGTATGCGCAACTGGCACAACACATGGTCCCAGCAGGCACGGCGCACTTAGACAGGCAGGACAGGGAACAGCAGGCGTAGGCTGCATGCATGCATCTCATTCCATGCTGCATGTTATTTGCCATAACCACACAACCAGGGAGCGGAGCTCTAAAGCTTATACTATGGTGCGATAGGCAGGGGCCCTGCCCATGCACCTCAACTATTTTGTTGTCTAGCAATCGTGCCTCTGCCCTGTGATGGTGGCGGCGGTGGCGGGGGGGTAGTTGATGCCACCATCCCCAGCAGGTAGGGGGTAGCACCGCGCAACGTCAAGCAAGACTACGGCCCGCTGGTCTTGTGGTTCGAAACGCGCCAGTTTGTGCAGGCGGATTTGTGATGAGCGGATGAATGCGGATGGATGAATGCGGAGAATGCGGAGAATGGATGCATAATCATAGCAGGGTTTGGACAATGGACAATGGATGCTGGAGGTTGGAGCTGGGTGATGACGGTCCGCGCCCCGTCCAATGGGCAGAGACTCGGACACAGGCCACAAAAGCGGAGGCTGGGGCCTGAAACAATGCATGCATATGGACACCTGTCAGAATTGTGGCCTGTGGGGGCATCCCTGTTGTGGCTAACACTCGTGCGTGGGGGCAGGGCCACCTACGGCAGCAATAACGTGTGTATGAGTGGGTGGGTGGGCCGGGGAATGAGGCCCTCGTCAGGCACGGCGCCTGGCTGGGCCCAGGGCCCACGGAGGGTCTGGAGCGGCAGGGCATGCGCCCAAGCTAGCGGGGCCCATGCGTCAATCTATCTAACCTTAGGTCCTTCTCGACTCACGAGCTACATCGCAGGTAAATCTGCAACGACCTGCCTCCATTGCTGCTGCTGCAACACAGGGCTGCCCTGGCGGCGTTATCGGTAACTCCGTCTCGGGAGTCTTCCACATCATCTGGTGGGTGGATGGGCACGGTGGGTGGGTGGGTGGGTGGGTGGGTGGGTGGGTGGGTGGGTGGGTGGGTAGGCGCACCTTCGAACACAACGTAGGTCTGCGAGCGAGCCATTGTAGTGTCAGTTGCGTTAGCGGCGGCGTCAGGCTATGCAAACAACCTTTTGCACGCAATCATCAGCTAGACGCAGCAACATCCCGCTCACAGATGCCCTGAACAGGTTTCACAGCAGCGCAAGTGCGCTCGCTCACAAGTGTCTGCTGCGTTTGTCCACGCATGTGCAGGTTTGCGGTCGCGGGCGCATACTTCACTGACAAGTACAACGGCGCGCATGCCCTGCCTCTGGACAACTGGCGCCACGCCATCATGGCCCTGTGCTGGTGGGTGTGGCGCGCATGAGTGGGTCGGTCCTGGGTAGCCGGATGCTCGTAGCAGTGGGCGGGGGAGGCTGGGAAGGGGACGGGCGGGCCCGCCGCAGCTGGCTTAGGCGATACCAGCGGTGCGGTGGCGACGGGCCGGGGATGTCATATTGGGAGACATGAAATCATTGCGTGTGGAGGAGGCCTGCTGCTGGCGGGTCGGTGTGTCCGCCCGTACGTACGTCCGCCAGCCCGTACGTACCGACAGTGGGAGCCAGGGAGGAGCCGGCAATGGTGGATAGTCGATTCAAGGAGGGCAAATGTCCCGTCGGGCGCTGTTGCGTGCGTGTGTTTGCACTGTTGCTCGTCCACGTACCCACATGTGCGTATGATCAGCCAGACGCAAGACAGCTAGCTTATGAGCAACAGGCGAGCGACAAACTGCAAGCTTAAAGCGGTGCAATGTCCAGATGCCCCAGAGCACCCGCGCCCACCAGATAGGCACGAGCACACAACCTCTAATCCCACCCCTGTAACCCACGTCCCTCACCACCGACGGACGCTGACCTTTGCCCCCGCTGGCCCCTCACACACGCCTGCAGGACTTCGCTCTCGTTCGGCGCCGTGCAACTGCTGGTCTCCGTGTTCGCCTGCGTGAAGATGCGCGACCGCGGCGGCGAGTACGAGGAGCGCCCCCATAAGCACGAGCACAAGTCGCACGCGGAGATGACTGACCAGCATCCCCCGCCGCCCATGGCCAACCCCTACCCTCCCCCGCCTGCGCCTTACGGCTACGGCTACCCCGCGCCGCCGCCGCCGCCGCCCGCCGCGTACGGCTACGGTGCCCCGCCGCCGCCGGCAGGCTATCCCTATGGCGCTCCGCCGCCCCCGGCAAACTATTAACTGGGTGAACTGTATTCCGATTGCCGCGGGTGACTATCAAGCTTGGCCTGGTCAAGGCCTGCTGGCAAGGAGGAGGTAGAGGACGATGTGTGGCAAGCGCGGCCTTTGTGTGCTGATGACCGCTGGCGCCTGGGTGCAGCAGCAGCAGCACGCAGGCCACACTCGAGTTACTTTGGGTATGCAAGCTTGAATCAGTTGTAGTCACAATGATTGGGCGCACACGCTTGCGAGCTGCTTTATAAACTGCCGGGGTCCAAGAGTTGTGTTCGCAACATGTCGATAATTGCCCCAAACTGGATTGAAGGTTTTCGCACCATGCATGCGCATTCGCGCCATGTGACGCTTGCGCTTGAAATGTGGAATGTCACGTTGGCGCTAATGGTCCAAACCCTGGAGAGTTAGAGTCACTCAGTTGTAATGTTGCACGGAAATTGGCATCAGTGATGCATCCCTGGTTGACATGCTGCACGCCGTACGCACGGTACTGACAAATAATGGCTGGGGCAACGGAATGCGCCCAGCGCCCCCGGAAGATACCTGATGGGACGTGAGTGCGTGGGAGCATCGCAAGGCCTCATCCGCCTGGAATGGCGAGCAGGAAGACTCAGCAGAAGCGTGGTGCGCCTGGTCGCCCCCGTGGCTGCCGGTCCTTGAGGCATGGGGGTGGCAAGGCGTGTGTGCCACTGCTGGGCACAAGAGCCTGCTGGGGCGTCTTGAGGTATAAGGGGGGGAGATGCTGCTTGGATGCCTTGACAGTCGGCACACTAGCCTATGAGCTCTTTGAAGCCAAAGGATGTCGTGCCACAGTAGTAAAAAGAGTCGCTGTGTGCACGCATGTGTACGTGTGTTCTGGCCTCTGGGGCATTGTCCACGACTGGGGTGAAACTACATATATACCCCCGTCGATCCAGCAGCCCCTGGCAGCAAGGGGCAGTCCACCCCGCCTATTGGAAGCAGCAGCTAACACCTACGCGCAAATGTAAGGCGCATCGATCGGCCCGCAGTCGCTAGGGCTTTGACCACGTGAACCAAGCTCCGTACGGCGGTAGTCCGTACCAGGGGAGTTGCTTGGGGTTTCCCGCTGTATGGAACAAAAGGATTGATTCATAATAGCGCATTCAATAGTATCGTACGTGTGCCGCTACATGCTTTGAATGCTCAACCGAGGGCGAAGGGCTGGCGAAGGGCGAGGACCGTATCGATCGCACCGCCGACATCGCGTTGATGCGCAAGGGTGACTCCGTGCTCTATAAATACCCCGCCATATATACCTTAAGAATCCCATACTCTGCTATTCAGCTGCGCTGCTGGTTCGAATCGCTTCCGAAGAATGGGACTGCCGTCCAACCCAGCAGCCAGGGGCGCACTGTGCTGTGCTGGACTCTCATGCGTCGTCATCGTAAGTCGCACCCCAGCACTCGTCGGCTCTCATGGCTGACGTCAGGCTGTCTGACGCAACCAAACCGTGTGTGCCCACACGCAGATCGGGTGCTCCATAGCTGTGCTTATTATCAACAGGTGCGTATGGTCAATTATGGCTGGACTGGAGCCAACTTGAGCGATGTGCTGAAAAACCGGAACCAACCGTGCCTCGGTGCTCGGCGCTTTAAGCACTTGCTCTAAATGTTCTTGCCCATTTGTCGTCTGTAATACCACACTCCAGCTCTATGACGTCCGTGCGAAACGTCATGCTCGTTTGTGTCTGAAAGTGAAAGCCGCAATTTGTCGGAACTCTCCTCCACAGGCAGGAGCTCGCAAACGTTACCTACACGTGCTGGTATAACTGGCCCTATACAACCTGCACCGCCTACTACTGGGGTGAGTCTAGTCGCCTAGTCGCGAGCGTTGGTAAGGATTTCTGTCGAGTTTTGCAAAGGCGCATACCACTCAACCCAAAAGTGGCTTTGCTACTCACGACAGCATATTTATGGGTGCAATTGCATGGCAACAAAGGCAAAAAGGTATCTCCATGAAACCCCGGTGGCTAACCGTCGCACGGCCTCGTGCCCACTGGCAAGGTCCCGCCGGCCACCGTATATAGCGAGGTGCCCCAAGACTTCGACGACCTTTCCCTGTGCGCCCTCGCTCTGCAAACGCTGTGTAGGCTGCTTGGCTTCTGAGAACTACGACGACTCCACGCCCTGCAACTATCTGTATGCCGTCGGCGCGCTCAGCCTCTTCAGCTCGTGCCTGAGCCTGTGTTAGCGTGCCCCGGCCCCCGCAGGGGGCGCGGCGCACCTATACGTTTCAGAAAGCGGCAGTTGACGAAAACTTGGGCAACACGTGCTCCCCGCTCCCGCCGAGTGCACACAGCCATTATACATGCCACTCATTACACGAAAGTACTGTACACAAGGTAGAAGAGGCCCCAGCGACAAAGTTCCGATACCCGACTCGAGTCAGGGAACCTCGATCGCGAAAGTAACTGAGGCTAAACCATATTTCGCGCACTCTAACGCATAGAATGGTATCCGATGCCTCAAGAAAGACGATTCTTTGGCCGATTTCATCGCACCGGCTTGCGCTGGTCCAAGGTAACTATCAGATACGTAGATTGCTTCAATCTCAGCACTTATGTACCTGTCAGGAGGCCCGTAGGCGTGTAAGCTGCGAGCGCGAGCGCCCGTCCTTATTAGTGCCGTGCTGGCTGCCCCTCAACGTGAGACCTATGAAGTTGAGACTCTGTTATTATTATATTTGCAAAACGTGTAAGGCTGAACGGTTTCGCCGCAAGGGCGAACTTGAACTTACTTCGCGACGTCCAACCGTCCGACGTCCAATGCACAGCCCGTTCCTCCGAGCTGCTGGGGGAAGTCCGCGCGCGCCCTCGCAATTTCACAGGGCGTTGGCCCAGCTATTGATATTACATAAATACGTAAGTATTTAGAAGCTGCGCGGGCGAGAACGAGTGATTTGGCGTCCCTTGGATCCCATTTCCCCAGACTCCAATTCCCCGATTGGCCGCGACCCCGACCCCGACCCCGACCCCGACCCCGACCCCGACCCCGACCCCGACCCCGACCCCGACCCCGACCCCGACCCCGACCCCGACCCCGACCCCGACCCCGACCCCGACCCCGACCCCGACCCCGACCCCGACCCCGACCCCGACCCCGACCCCGACCCCGACCCCGACCCCGACCCCGACCCCGACCCCGACCCCGACCCCGACCCCGACCCCGACCCCGACCCCGACCCCGACCCCGACCCCCATCCCGACCCCGACCGAGGTCCCCGACCCCAACCCCGACCCCGACCCCAACCCCGACCCCGACCCCAACCCCGACCCGGTCACCGGTCCGGGAGGTTGTGCGCACGCCAGTATCCGCAGTACCTTTGGTCCAACGTTTGTTACGACTCTGGCACTCAGATCATCAGGGGAGGCCCCTGCAGATCATACTCAGACTTCAGTCGCCACTTCTACACCAGCCTCCTCTCGTGCTCGGCATTTTAACACTGTACATTGCGTCCCCTGTCACTTGACTCCCTTAGGGGCACGCTCCATGGATCGCATGGCGGTCCGCTAGTTTCATGGTACGTCCCTTTTACGCAAAGCCCTGGGCGCACCCGTCAGGGCACGGTTGGTCGGTATCCTACACCTTAACTTCTGGCCACAGGGCCCGTCCCAGCTTTCACAATGAAAATCGGCAGGATGGCCTTGCGCCGTCCACTGCTTGCTTGCGTGTGTCAACCGTACGTCTAGATAGGCTCCCTCGTCTTATCCGGCTGTTGTCTTGATTTGGCGCTCGCACCACAGGCTTGTCCAGGCGGCATGATTGGAAACGTCATCGCAGGAGTCTTCCATGTCATCTGGTGAGTTGCGCGCACGCGCAGAGTGCGGCAGATCCTCGATCGTGTGATTGCACGTACTGACATGCACAGGTAGGGAGGGTAGGGCTGCCGCAGCTGCTGTTCAGCCAAAGCCCAACCCGACCAACGCTAGGTGTATCAACGTTGTACAGGCAGCCCAATGAATACATCGATTTATTGGAAGGCATGTGGGTTTGCTTCACGCACGGGCCGCTCCCGCTATTGTCGCATGCATACAGGTGGGCCGTCGCGGGCGATTACTTTACCAAGAAGTACAACGCCGCCCACGACGTGCCTATGGACAACTATCGCCACGCCGTCATGGCCCTGTGCTGGTGGGTGCGGCGCGCGGGGGTTTGTCGTGCCGGTTTGCGCCGTAAGCCGTAAGAGGTCTGCCACCATGCTGTGCGAGGGTAGGTGGAGAGAGGTTGTGACTGGCGTGCATGGTCATTGCATCCAGCAGCCTGTAGCATGCATGCACCTGCGGCGTTGGGGGCAGAACTGTGGGAAGGGGGCGCGCAGGGATGTGCCTGGGGCCCACGATAAGAATCCGTTGCAAGTAAGCGCTCCCAACCGTGGGGTCGGTCGCGTGCATCGTAGTGACTGCATGCATAAAAGGGGAGGAGAAGTTGGGTTCATGCGAAGTGGGTGGGTTTGTGCGCGGCTGACCTAATTGACTATCCCCTCACACACACATCTATGCAATCCCTGGCACGTGAAGGCGCAGGGGGTAGGATCATGGGGAAGGAGATTTTAGTTATCTGAGCCCAAGGGAGAGAGCGCTTTGCGCAGCCATACATTGGGCCGTCGGCGTGTAGATTGATGCAATCATGGCTGGCCATGAGATGACAACGCCCAGGTTGAAAGTGAAGGGTTGCAAGTGAAGGGCTGTCAGGGGCGGGTCAGCATGGCAGGATCAACTGCTGTGACCTGCATTTGCTTGCCACGTCCTGGCACGCCTGCGGCTGTAGTGCGAAGGCGGCGCTTGCAACCACCCACGCGCGCATGCTGTTCCAAGCCTTCGTGGTAGGCGTTCACAGCTCGCATTGACCAACGCCCGTCTGCCTGTCTGCTTCCCATGTACACACACACACACACACACACACACACACACACACACACACACACACACACACACACAGGACCGCACTGTCCTTCGCCGCCATCCAGTTCCTGTTCGGCATCTTCGGAGCCGTCTCGATGCGTGGTGGAGATCGCGGCGGCGACTATGAGGACCGTTCTGATGAGAAGCCCCACAAGCACAAGCACGAGCACCAGTCGCACGCGGAGATGACTGACCAGCACCCCCCGCCGCCCATGGCCAACCCCTACCCTGCGCCGCCGCCGCCCGCGGGCGGCTACTACCCCCCGCCGCCGCCTGCAGGCTACTCGGCTACGCAGCCCCCGATGGCCCTCTAAGCATGATGCGGTGGTGACGGTGGCGGCGTTGGGGGGAGGAGACTGTGGTTGCTTGGGAAGCCCGGTCCAATGCTAAGCCTGCTGAATGGCGGTCGGCGAGTAGCGGGCGCTGAGGGGCTGTCCTGAGGTCGATGTGGGGCGAGGGGCGCACGCAGTGATGTACGTACCCAGGGTGCGGCGGGGCACGTGCTGGCGCAGGCATCAGTGGTGAGGCACGGAAGTACGGTATGCACGGTACGTATCCAGATGACATGCCCGCGAATAATGTTGATGACTCTGTTTGAATGTGTGTGTAAGGAGAGTGCGCCTGGATTGCTGGTGTCGGGTGACGGCCCGACAAAGTGCACCCGTGTTGCTGAAAGTAGGGCGTGCCTAGCGTTGGGAGCATCTGCTCCGCAGGCAACACGCGCTGCGACAAACCGGTACATTGGTTTTGTTACAGCAAGGTTCACAATAAACTTCAGGGCCTCTGATGGCCTATGTGTTGCTGATTTGCTCATAGCCTCATAGCACAGGATTGCACGCGTTGAGGCACGGCAGGGGTGCACATAGGGTGCAGCACCCGATCACATAGACGACCCCCATTTACTCAATGCCGGTTAACATGTACTCCAGGATGGAGGGGGCGGCCTTTGTTCGTGCAAGTTTCAGTGCGCATGGCTCTGAGAGCTTTATCTTGTTTGTAGTAGTAACGCCGGTGTTTCGGCACGGTTGCGGCTCGTGAATATGACAGTGATTGATGATGTTGTTACAGGTGGATGTGTGGTCATCTCAGGACCTGCAACGAGACTAACCGAGCCGCAAGGGCTCCTCGCCTCTAGAACATCAAAACGTCATAGCAGTCCACGGAAAAAGTGGGGAAGCAACAAAGATAGTGATTGCAAGGCTGATAAATTGGGCATCAAACGTGCCATGGCAGCGACAGGGCGGCGGCCCCGACGGCGAGGCCGCGAGCCGGGCGGTCCCGCAATGGCAAGCAGCCCCCCTTGCTCCCCTGCCTCCCCTGCACGCTTCCAACAGCGGTTGGAATTCGTGTGCCTGAGCATTGTTACGTTAGGTGTCTACTGGATTTCCCGATTGACGTGATTGGAATGAAGTCAAGCCAATCCCGGTGTCCCGTGCGGCCGTGCCGGTGTGGCTTTCAGAACGGTGATAGATAGATCTATAGATTGACCCATGCGGGGATGAACCCGCCCACCAGCGCAAGACTGGCGGCCCACTGGGGAGACCCCATGGGATAGATCTGCTGGGCTCCTTGTGGCGAGCCCCGACAGAGGCCCATGTGGGCCCCCCACCCCCAATTTTATGCCCATGGGAAGGCGGCGCACGCTCCACTCACCCCACGTGCTTCAGCCACCAGCTGCGGCGCGGTGTCCCGAAACCGACCGATTCGCAGCAGCGCGGGAAGGGGCGGTACCTTGACTTTTCTTCTTCATTTTCCAGTATTCCACCATAACAACTAGTGTTTGTGACTTTGTTAGAGATGTTTAGGAGCAGGAGCTCAGGCAGCGATGCCCGGCAGGACCCGCGAACTAAGGGGTTACTGTGCTGTGTGATCCTGTGTGTCACGGTCATTGTAAGTAATTGGCGCACGCTGGTCAGAGCGAGCGCTCGCATGCGGCAAAGCCGGGCTTGTCAGAGTAACCTCCCTTCGCCCTTGTCAACACGCTCCGCAGATTGCCTGCTCCATCGCTGTGCTATCTATCAATAAGTAAGCAGGTTATGGAGGTGATAGCGGCTCCTGAGGTATGCCGCAACGCTCGCTGCAGCAGCTCGCAACAGGGGACGTCAACACCGACACCTGCCGACACCGACACTTGCTCGAGACTTGCGTCGATATACCATGTCTCAAGATAGCTTACGCTGCTTTTCGGGAATTAATGTTGCCGCCAAACCGTCATACTTGGCCTTCAGCCCCCCCACACTCACACTCCCCTGACTCCCCTACCTCACACTCCGCCACAGCATGCACCTCGCCGACGTCTCCAGCACATGCTGGGGATGGGGATGGGGGTCATCATGCGCGGTCTACTATTATGGTGGGTAGCGCATGGCTGGCATCATGCCGGGGGCACATAAGCGACGTGGACGCAGGCGTGTGTCGGGTGCCGGTAGTTTACGGTACGGTGCATGGCGCTTCAGCGACTCGGTTTGACCGTTGCCCGTCAAGCTCTGTGGCCTCTACATCCATACAGTACAGATAGCTTACAGGCGCAGGTCCAGTTGTGAATGTAGACATTCACGCCCTGGCAATGGGCGCCAGCGAGCGACTGCTTGCGTTCTTCCACGCCCGCGTGTCGCCCGCCACCACAACACCGCCGCCGCGGCCCCTTCCCAACCCGCCCTGACCGCGCACTCACGCCACAGGTTGCATGGCCACGAAGGACTTCACGGACGGCTCGGCCTGCAGCTACCTGTACAGCGTGGGCTCCATCAGCCTGTTCAGCTGCCTCATGACAATGGCGCTCATGGTAGGTGGGTGCCAGGGGGTGGTAACAGGTGGTAATTGGGTGCGTGGTGGGTGCCTGTCCGAAGAGCACGACGCGGGGAGCGATGAGTGAATGGGCCAGAGCATATGCAATATCGATGGCAGCGTGCTTGCGTGTGGCGTTGATGCTACTTTGCGGGAATTAGCGGCGTTGCACCCGTGGTCAGGACACACTCGTCTGTGGCCAGGTACTGTGTTTGGGCGCGTTGCATTGGTTATGGGTGCATGTCGTGCATGTGACAGCAATGCACCGGGAGGGGCCTTCCAGATACACAATGCAGAGCCATTGTGTGCATTTACCGGCCTATGCACTCGGAACGGCGCTTCGACCATGATCGCAAGCATACCGCATGCCCCCCCCGCCGCACAACGGCGTGCATTGCTTGACGTGACCCTGTGTCCGCACGTGCCCGCACACAACAGGGCTGCCCCGGCGCTGTCGCGGGAAACACCGTTTCAGGAATCTTCCACCTCATCTGGTGCGTCCGTGCTGCATATAGCAATGTGGGAGGCTTGAGGCTGCTGTCATGGCAATACACCCCTGTATGTCGTGAACACGCTAGCAAGTCCATGACGCCATTCCACAATGCTAACATACACACAGATACTTGAACCTGTGTGCTATGTTCTTGTAATGGAACGATACACCGCTGCTTCGCACTTCACTCTTCCTCACACAACTGTTTTGACCGTGGCAGGACACACACGCACACACGCACTGCACATGCTGACGTGCACACACCCCTGCCGACCCCGCCCTGCGCGTTTCCCACTTGTGTGCTCTCTAACATATGCTATGCACACAGGTGGGCCATTGCCGGCTCCTATTTCACGGACGCGTGGCGTGACGCACATGCCCTGCCTCTGGACAACTGGCGCCACGCCATCATGGCCCTGTGCTGGTGGGTGCGGCGCGCATGAGTGGGTACTGGGTAGCCGGATGCTCGTAGCAGTGGGGAGTCGAGGCAGGGATGCAATACCGAACAAGATCTTACGGTCTGATGTGAGGAGGTTACAGTCTTCAGCTGTATTCATGGATCCAGCACAAACGCCGACCGCTGTTGCCTGTCCCTTGCGCCTGGTTGGCCCCTCACTTTCGGCGCTGCAGGACTGCGGTGGCGTTCTCGGCACTGCAGATCCTGACGTCCGTAGGCTCATGTGTCGCGATGCGAAAGCGCAGTGACGCCTATGAGGAGCGGCCTGGCAGCAAGCCCAGTGCCGAGATGGGCGCCTATGCCCCGGCGCCGCACGCCCACCACGCGCATGCTGGCGGCGCCTACCCCGCGCCGCCTCCACCTGCACCCGGCTACGGCGCGCCGCCCCCGCCCGCTGGGTACGGCTACCCTCCCCCGCCCGCGCCTTACGGCTACGGCTACGGCTACCCCGCGCCGCCGCCGCCGCCGCCCGCCGCGTACGGCTATGGCGCCCCGCCGCCGCCGGCTGGCTACCCAACCCCGGCCCCTGCTGGGGTTCCGCCGCCGCCCGCTGCTGGCTTTTAAGGCTCGGGCTACGCGCGGTGCGCTTGCGGAGTGCCTAGCCAACTGCTAGCGCGACGCCACTGCTGCCGCCGCGGGGCTTCCCCGGAGCGTGAAGACGCCGAGAAGAAGTGAGGAGGTCATGGTTGCACGGGCTTCGTGCGTGCACGGTATGTGTGAAGAGGGTAAATGTCACTTCCAAGCCCCCAGTAACCCAGACCCAGAATCACGCAGTTCTAGTTGGTGACCAGTGAGGGCCCCTGAGTGCACGCATTGCTGAGCTGTGGTGCGGAACCTCGCGCGCATGCAGAATCAGCCAGTCGCTAAGTGATATGACACAGTGTGTAGTCTGGGCCTGTTGCCGACGTTTGTGGGGCGGCAAAGTGCAAAACATCGTGTGTTTGCCGCCGCTGGCCAAGCTCATTACTCCGGTGTTACATGGCACCGCCTTTGCACTGTGTATGCCGCCGATAACTGTAAGCAGACTGTGAAATTTACAGTACATGAGTGGCTCATGAAGACCTCATGGCGCAAATGCGTTATGAGGTTTGGTGTCGCTCCGTGTGTATGTCGTTCTGCCCAGCCCAGCTGCCCTGCCCACCGCAAGTACGGCACTCAAGCCAGCGCGTGACAAGGGCAAGAGCCAAGAGCCCGCGGAGGCATGATTCTACGCTTGCCATGCTGCCATGCAATGGCAGCGATTACGCATCAGAGCGAATGGTCCGGGCCAGCTCGTTGTTACTCCGGTGTTACATAGCACTACCGTTGCACTGTGTATGCCGCAAATAATTGTACGCAGACTGTCCAACCTGTAGTACATGAGTGGCTCATGAAGACTTCATGGCGCGAATGCGCAATGGGGTTTGGTGTTACCCTGTGTCGGTGCCACGCGTGTCGCTGTGCCACGTTGTGCCAGCCCGGCTGCCCTGCCACCGGAAGTACTCAAGTTAGCGTGTGGCAAGGGCCCGCGGAGGCATTATCCTGCGCTTACCATGCTGCCAATCAATCGCAACAATTCCGCATCAGAGCGAACGGACCGGGCCCGCGCGCGCTGACCCCTGTGCCCGTCGCTGCACAGGGCTGCACCAGTAGGGCACGCCGCATGCGCTGCAATGCATCCCGTCTCTGGTGTGCACCGGGCGCATAGTCGCGCAAGTAGCCTGTGTGACGTCTGTTCAATATTATTCTTTCATAGCCTCTACTCAGAGCTGCGTCTGCAGCGTGCACTCAGCACTCGTCGAAGTTGTTGACATACGGAGGGCATCGCAGTGTTTTTAAGATTAACGCAAGACCAAAGCTGTATATTAGGAACTTTGCATTGGTCTCTGCGTTCCCGCTTGCAAACTTACAGCAACTCGCACAGCGAGTTCGTGCTATCCTCGTCGCGCTGTGCGCGATGCAATAACAAATAAAAGATGCAGCAACATCTGTAATTTTCATAAGGCTCTGAGGAGGGCCTGAGGAGTGTGGGCGAGCAGCGAGGATGTCTGAGGACGCGCCCCTCCCGGACCCCCCGCCCCCGCCTCCGCTGGAAGGCGAGAAGGCGCCGCTGCCTGCGAAGCTCGCTGGGCTGCAAACAGCATTACCGCAGGTGCGCAGTGAAAGGCAGAGCGGCAAGCTCTTGTTCGCTTGGCGTAGAACTCCACTATCGTCGCAATACGGGCTTGTATAGTGCTGAACGTCATAATGCTTGCGATTGCATCATCTGAGCGTCAGGGCGACGCCAGCAGTTGCTCGGCATGTTGCTCACCAGGTGCATTCGACGGGGAACACCAGTACGCGGTTGAGTTAGGGGCTTCACGGAGCAGCTCTTGTGTGGCAACCATGGCGTCAGAAGGTCGAGGGGAGGGGTCGCGTGCCGCGAGCACGCCAGCGGTGAGCTGGGTGGTCACCGCGGTGGTGACCCCTGGCACCTCGTGCAAGCACAGGCATGGTCGGACCCTCAAACCCATCCCTCCCCGTGCCATGCAATCCTGTGACCTTCCACTTGCAGCAAGACTTCCAGAAAATCATCGTCCATGGAAAGCCTAAGGAGCCGGACCGGGAGCGCAAGGTGCGGGGGGTACCTACTTGGTTTCACAGATACCGGCGGTCACAGCTCACAAGCCACCCGACCCCAGCTAGACCTGACGGTGCGCTTAAAGAATTGAACGGGCTTCTTGGTCTGTGGCCATAGGTCAGAGGGCTTAGCGGCATTGGTAGGGACTGCTGCCATCACATCAGCGCTACATGAGCCGCGGCCGGCAACGTGCGCCGACAGCATATGTGGATCGGTGGGGATGGCAACAGCTCTCGCAGCAGCAAGCAGCTGTTGCAACGGAAGGAGGGGACATGGCAGGCCGATGCAGACCTAGCGCAGGCATCAGGGGGGGCACTGCCCCGGCCGGCGCCGTGGGCACGGGGAGATATAGTTGCGGCAAGGGCAAAGGCCAGCAGGGGACAGCTTGCAAGCACTGAGTCAGCAGCAGGATGGCAAGGCCCTAGGCAGGAGCAGCTGCAGGGGCAGGGGCAGGGGCAAGGAGGACAGTGGCGGCATGCCCGCGTTGTTGCGGCACGGGGCATCAAGCGGTGGTGCCGGGGAAGACGGGTGTATCGGGATGACTGCTGGTTGCAGCCATTCGCTTCCTTCACCCTGTCCGTTTGTGCTTCACCCACAGGCTGTTTGCAAGCCTCCAAATGACCAGCACCTGCCAACATCACGGCTAAAGCTATTTTGCTTTGACAAGACCACGGGTGAGCGCTGCTGGGGAGTAGCCTGGCGCGCGGCTGGTTGGCGCAGCGCGGGGGTTGGCGGGCGAAGGCAGCATGTGGGCAGCGCCATCACAGGACAGGGTGGCCCGGGGCGACGTGTATGTCATGGCCGAGTGCGGCAGGCGGAAATTAAGGCGGCATGGGACACAGGCCAGGGCACACGGATGCAGCATGGCGCAAGGAGAAACGAGCTGGTTGCATGCAGACTTGAATGGCAGGGCGCAATGCCGGGTAGCCTTGGATGCGGGTGTCGGCAGGAGCACGGTATGACTGGCGTAATGACTATGCGGTTGCTCGGCATCTGTGCGGTCGCAGGCAAGCCGCTGGCGAATGTACAGGTCGCGGTGAAGACGCTGCCAAACAACGACCCGGACAAATCTAAAAGCGTGTCCAACGCCTTTGGCAACCGCGCCTTCTCGCGGAAGGATGGCTACGTCAGCTGCAAGGTGAGGCTGAGGCGGTTGGGGCCGCTCGCCGGCTCCGCGCGCCATTGGCCGTGTGTAGTCTCGCCTGGCCGCTCCTTGCAGCCGGGGATCTGAGAGGCAGGAACACTCTACCATGATTCCATGGCCCGACATGCGGGCAAACTCCTACAACACCACCGACGGCAGCACGCCCGAGTCCCCCGCCTCCTCACGCCCCCTCCTCCCGCTTGCCGCCCCTCTCCCCCCCTCCTTGACTAATCATGAATGTAACCCCCTCCCCGCCAGGTGTTGGCTGGCTACCCGTACCTCATCTCCGCCACCGCCTCCGGCTTCCACGACTTCGGCCACATGGGCGAGCACCTGCTGCTGCGCCCCGGCGACGGCGAGGTGGTGGAGGCGGAGGTGGGGCTGGTGCCCATCCGCATCGCGGTGGTGGTCACGCTGCGCGAGCTGCGGCCGCTGCACCACCCCGACTCCATGCAGCGCGACGTGACGGGGCAGGTGCGCGGCGGCCTGGCGTGTGGGGGTGGGGTGGGGTGGGGCGGGGATGGGCGGGGCGGGGCGGGGCGGGGCGGGGCGGGGCGGGGCGGGGTGGGGCGGGGTGGGGCGGGGTAGGGTATGGCAGCGCGGGGATGGGCGGGGCGGGGCGATGCCGGGGCGGGACGAGAGGTCGGGTGGAGGTGGCAGAGGACGAGGCGCTGGGTGGGGCGATGGCGGGGCGGTGAGGCGTTGTGGGGCTGGTGTGGGCAGGAGAGATGGGCGCTGCGGGGTGGCGGTCTGGCGCGCGTGCAGAGGGCTGCAGAGGGCGTAGGGCGATGAGGAGGCGGGCGGGGCGTTGGAAGATTGGATTTCCTGGACATAGACATCTTCATGGGTACCTCGCTTCCTTGCCTGCAAGCCCCGCCTGCCCGCCCGCCCGTTGCAGGTGAACCCGCTGTTCTCGCTGCCCAAGATCGACACGCGCTTCGGCGTGCCGCCTCAGCGCGTGTCCTTCTACAGCAGCGAGGGCATCAAGATGGACTTTGTGGCCACCACCGTGGAGTGAGTGGCTGGTGCTGGTGGGGGTGCTGAGGATGGTGCCGTAGGTGGAGTTGACTGAGCTGGGGGGTGGCGGGATGGAGTAGTCGCGCGTCATGAGAAAGTGCGTACATTGTCGCATGTGCGGTGATTGTCCGAGTGGTGCACAGCCTGGTTCAGTATGTGGGTGGCATGGCGTGGCATGGTGCGTTCCGATGCGCCTTCTTCACCCTTCCTCCCTCGAGCCGCCAGCCGCCCTGATTAAAGCAGAGCCTAGCACCAGCAACCCCGCCGCAACCGCCGACCACCCCTGTGTATCCACAGGTCTCAGGACGTGCTGGTGGGCTGGCCCGGCACACTGGGCAACACCGCGGAGGCCGCCACGTGCTCGTTGGGCATCTACTCCACAGACAACGACGGCCACTGCTTCTTCTACGGGCCCAAGGTGCGCGGGCTGCGCTGGTGTGGTGTTGTCTCGCGCGGCCGGGCGTGCAGGCCGGCGTCTGTTGCTGCTCAATGCTGCTGCGGCTGTTGCATGTGTAGGACCGGCTTGATGCCGTACTGACGCGTCATGCTGCGCCACTTGTGTCGGTGTGCAGGTGGGCGGCAAGCGCGGAAACGGCCGCAAGCCGCGCGACTGGTCGCAGATCGACGTGGGGCGCTGGGAGTACACGTGCAAGTACCACCTGCGTGCCAACTGGGTGAGTGAGGTTTGGCCTGCTGTCGCCGCCGCCCGCAGTCCGTGCCAACCACCGCACCTTAGTGCCTGATGCTGCTTTCATTCGCGCGTCCGAAACTTCGACTTGTCAGCTCGCTCTGCCGGCGTTCGCAAACTAGCATTCAACAAGGCGCGCACTCGACCCATGCGACCATACCCCGCACCGCTTCTCCTCCCTTTTTCCGCTCCGCAGGAGTCGCCGGTGTGCATGCTGTTCGAGTCGTACCGGCGGCAGGTGGACTACCCAGCCCACGTGGCGCGCTACCCGCCGCGCGGCGACGCCAAGGACCGCCTCAACGCCTCCCCGGGCAAGCGCCGCGCCTCGCTGGCCGCTCTTCTCCCCGGAAGCCGGGAGGAGCTGGCGGCCAGCCGGGAGGCCCTGGCGCTGGCGCCCGTGCATGAGATCATGCGTGCCAGCAGTATCGCGGGCAGCACCCGCGGCGGCGGCGCGGCGGCGGTGGGAGCTGGGGCCGGCGGCAACGGCAGCACGCCGACGGGCGTGAAGAACAAGGAGCAGCTCATGAGCAGCTTCTTGGAGAGCGCGGCAGAGGTAGCGGCGGTGGCGTCGAGCGGGGGCAGTGTGGCGGACCCGAATGAGCCGGAGGCGCCGCCGCCGCCGCCGCCTCTGGAGCTGCAGTCGTCGCACGCGGCGGCGTCCGCCGCCGGCGGCGACGGGGCAGAGGCGCGCTCCCAGGCGGGCGCTAGCGGCAGCGGCCGCGGGCGGCCGGGCAGCAGCCGCGGGCGGAATGCGGTGGCGGCGGAGGCGCGCAGCGTGGCGGCGGCTGCGGCCGCGGCGGCGGCGGGCAGTGCTTTGGACCCTGATGAGGTCCAGGAGCTGGAGGCGGAGCTGGCTGTGTACCCCGACAACAACATCCACAACTACCTGGACCCTGGGGAGTACAAGCTGCAGATGAAGGACCCGTCCAGGTGGGGGCTGGGGGCTTGGTGGGGGCTGGGGGCTCTGGGCTTGGTGGGGCGCGGGGGGCTAGCTTGGTGGGGGGGGGGGGCTCGGGCACGGGGCTGGGGAACGGCTTGGCAACGGCTGGTGGGGGATGGAGGGGCGTGGCTAAAAGCACGTCCTCAGTTTGCTGACCCACTCCACAATAGAACCCCTAAAGGAGTACGCCCACACGCCGGCCTCGTGTGGTCGCAGGCTGCTCATCTTCTACACCTACAGCGGCGACGGCGAGGCGGCGGAGATCAACCGCGCGCAGAACGCGGTGGTGCCCTTCACCATGCGGAACACCGACGACTCCTTCATCCACCCGCGCGACGGCTCCATCCTGCGCCCCACACAGTTCCCGGTGCAGGTGTGTACGGCATGCAAGCGGTGTGGGCGCGGGTGGGCTAGCCCAACACGTTTCGCGTGTACCGTGCCTCTCAGTTGCTCACGACGTCCTGCTTGTGCAAAGCTTGGGCATCTATCTCAGCCAGCCCGCCCCGCGGCCCCATCCCCTGGGCTTCACGGACATCGGTAACAACGCGCCTGCTATACTACTGTTTCCTGGCTACGCCTTCACTTCTTAATTACTCATGCATGGAACCCCCCGCCGACACCCTACCGCAGCTGTACTGCCGCGCCCGGCCCTGGTTCCACATCGCGGTGTACGACGTGGAGAGCCTGGAGGAGGTGGGCACCCGCTACGGCCTGTTCTTCACCATTGAGCGCATCACCATACAGGTGGGCAAACGCGGGCACGGGTTAAGGAAACAACACAAGGGTGTTTGCTTCCGTTGTGCTCGGCAGCACAAGGATTGCTGTGCGGTGTAGTGCAGGCGCGAGCTGCGTGTTTGTGTCTGCCAAACACGGCCTTTCGTTGGGATGATTCTGTGCCGTGTGGCATCGCTGCCGCTGACGTGATTGCTGTCCCGGGTGCGTGTGCTTGCAGCCCGCCGGCACTAAGGCCCGCGGCAGCGAGGGCGACGGCATGAGCAATGGCGGCGGTCCGGGGCGGCGGCTCAAGGGCCAGAAGGACGAGCGCAACGCGGACGTGGACGCATACCTGGAGAAGTGAGCTGGACGCTTATTGAGCGTGGGGGGCTGGGCACTTGTGGGGTCTGGGGTCACCGTGATCAAAACAAACATGGGGCTGGGGACTTGTGGGAGGTAAAGATGCGCTATGGCTGGCTGGGAGGTTGGTGGTGGTGCTGCTGCGTGGGTGCCGCGTCCGGCCTGGCCACAACCCAGCCAGGTCAGGGCATGCTGCGTTTTTCTTGCTCCTGACCTGGCTGTGTCTGAGGAGTGCCCCGCTCTGCTGTCTTGTTGCGTGCGGCTGCTGTGTCCCAGGCAAAAGGAGAAGGGCAAGCTGGCTCACCTGTGGGCCAAGGCCGAGGTGGCGGAGGCGGAGGCCACCGGCAAGCAGTTCCTGCTGCCGCAGGATAGTGAGGCACTTGACCCCAATGTCTTCCCCTACAAGGTGAGGCCGCGCTGGCAAGGTGCTTGTGTTTTGATTGCCATGCACATGTCTGCTATTTTCGTAAGTATCTGCTCACAATCATTGCACGTTGCAACCTCCGACAATGTGCTGCTGCTGCTGACGCGGTTGCTGACGCCGGCTGCTGCAGGTTGAGGAGGTGGAGGTGGTGAGCGAGTTGATGTACAGCGGCCACCTGGGCGCCAACAAGGACAAGATGTGGATGACGCCGGGAGGTCGGTGTTCCGAGCAGGGGGGCACTGAGCAGGCCGCGGTAGACGGACACAGGGGTGTAGCTGTATTGAACCGTAGCGGCTAATGCGCAAGCCGAAGCGGGCATTTGTGACGTTTGCGCCTGCGCTTTTCACGCGCTCCGCGCTCTTTCCTCCTCCTCCTGCTCCGTCTCGCCCCCCCCCCCTGCAGACAAGTACCGGCTGACAGTGCAGATGCGGACGCCCTTCCTAGACTACGACGCAGTGCAGGTGGGCGCGCGCCCACCGGACCGGCGCCACCACCCAGCAGAGCGCCACACTCCTCCTCCTCTCGCCAGTCGCTTTGCTTTCCTTCCGTCCATTTGACGCCTCGACTCGCGCTGCCCTCACGCTACCGCCAGTACCCCTCGCTATCCACTCAAACACACACCCAAACACACACCCACCTCAGCGCCACCCCTTCCAACATCCACACGCCCCAACGCCGCAGGTGCGGGTGGCCAACTGGGAGCTGGAGCCGTTTGTGTTCTACGCCATGCGCAAGGTGGTGCTGCTGGTGGGCGTGCGCGAGGCCTTCAACCAGCAGCCCATGCCCCACACCGAGGTGGTGGTGGAGGTGCGCGAGCCGCCGCAGCCGCCGCGGCCGCCCGTGGTGAAGCCGGAGTGGTGCGAGGCGCCGTCCGCCTACGCGCAGCGCATCATCGACCAGCTCATCGACTACGTGGTGCAGGTGCGCGCGGGCTAGCGGGGCGCGGGTGCGGGTGCTGGGGTTTTGGGGGTGATGGGGGGCTGGTGGGTGCGTTGGCGCGTGCGCTTGCAGGGTGCACGACATGGACGGCACCGTGGAATCGGCTGCTCAAGAACTCAAGCTCTACCTCCTTCACCATAAAAGTATGCTCCATCTCTTTGCCGCCTGCTCCCTTTGCCGCCTGCTCCCTTTGCCGCCTGCTCCCTGCAGAACAACCGCGAGGCCATGGCTGTGGAGAAGGGCCCGGCCAGCGAGCAGCGCGGCTACACGGACGCGGAGGGGCTGGTCAGCTTCGAGGTGCCGCCGGAGAGCCGCGTGTTCGTGGTGAGTTGTCTGGCGTGCCGCCGTGCTGGCGTGGTCGCAGGAGGTGGTTCGCAACTCTGCTATCCGGCTATCCCTCCTGCCGCGTCCTTCACCCAACCCTGCAGTGCTGCACCAAGTTGACAGCCCTCCGGAACCTCCTAACCCACCTCCTGTATCCCCCACCCCCGCGCCCCCACGCCTCCTTCCCCCTCTCACACCAGCGCGCCGTGAACACGGTGGACTTCGAGGCCACCGAGTCCACCAGCGAGCGGCTGCTGACGTCGGAGCCGGAGCAGTTCGTGGGCTTCCAGCTGCAGCGCATCTGCCGCACCGCCGCCGTGGTGCTGGACAGCGCCACCGGCGAGGGCGTGCCGGGCTTCACGCTCAAGGGCTACGACATCACAGACTATGTGCCGGACGTGCCCAAAGAGGGCAGCAAGAAGGTGCGAGGCGTTTGAGGGGTGTCCTGGTGTGTGTGTGGGTGTCTGGGGAATCACCATCACTCGCATCACAGGTTTCCCGATTGTCCCCAACCACGCTGGCTCTCTCCCGCCCACCCACCCTTCTCCCGCACGCCCTCCTCGTCCTCCTCCTCCGCTCCCCTCCTCCGCCCTCCTCCTTTCCCCACCTCGCGACACTCCTCTTTACCATCTTTCCCCACCCCACTACTGTGTACCTTTGTACCTGGCTACGACTTCACTTCATAAACTTAATGCGTGTAACCCCACCCCCGCACGCGCCCCAGGTGCGGCAGCTGCTGGACCCCGACCTGCTGGACGACGTGGACGTGGAGGCGCTGGGGCTGGAGCCCTTCCAGGTGGAGACCACGGGGCCGGACGGCGCGGCCATGCAGCCCTTCTGCCGCCGCGCCGGCCGCGTCATCAAGGTCCTGGTGGCGGCGTCGCCGCGCAGCCACCTCATGCCCAGGTGGGGGGGTACGGGGGCGGGCAGGGGCGTTTGGGGGTGGGGTGGGTTGGAGGTACCAGCCCAAAGTGAATCGAAGCCAGTGCAATACGGGGGAGGGTTGAAGCGGGTCGTTGGTGGGTTGGGGAGGGAGAGGGCGGGCGGTGGACATGGAGGCGGAGGCAGTGTGTGATGAGGCGGCGTGCATAGGGACAGTTGCATGGGCGGGTACTGGCGCGTGGGGACGTGGAGCAGTTGCGCCGCGACGGCCAGGGCCTGGGGGGGGGGAGCCCACTCCTGGCTGCGCTGCTTGCCGCACCGCCGTGACGCCCGCTGCGCCGTGTCTAACATCTCTTTTTTTCGCCCCGCTCCCGCTCTCTCCCCCCCCCGCGCGCAGCCTGGTGATGCCGCGCAGCGCCAACGCGCTGTACGTGGTGACCAGCGACAAACACAGCGTGGTGTTCAAGGCGCCCAGCAGGCCGCGAGTGCGGGTGAGGCAGGGGATTGGCGCTGGGCTGCTTGGGGCTGAGCGGGAAATGGCGGTGCTGCATTTTGCCGGTGTCCGTTCAGTACCGTGAATGCCGTTTGCCTGGTTAACATTGCACGGCATGTGTACGTGTGCGCACGTGCAGGTCATCTGCCACGACACGTGCACCTTCGAGGAGATTTACGGCGTGCGTTTCCGAGTCATGGTACGGCGGATCGAGGCGCCGCCGCCGCCGCCCGAGAACGCCTCCGGCGCGGGCCGCCGCTCCGGTGCCAGCAGCCGCATCATGTCGCGCGCCGCCAGCCGCGCCGGCAGCCGCGCAGGCAGCCAGGCGCCTTCGCGCTCCATCAGCCGCACCAACAGCATGCGCGCCAGCGCCGCCACCGCGGCGGCCGCCGCCGCCGCCGTTGCCAACGCGGCGGCGATCGACGCCGCGGTCGCGGGCATCGCTGCGGAACGGGCTGCGGCGGAGGCGGCGGAGCCGCCTCCGCCCCCGCCCCCTCCGCCGCCGCCGGCGTTGCTGGCTGCCACGGCGGCGGCGATCGCGGTGCTGCGAGACCAGCAGCGTGACACGGTGTCGCAGGTTGAGGAGCTGGAGCGGACCATGGCGGAGCTGCAGGACCAGCAGGAGGCCGACCTGGCGTCGGGCTCCGGCTCGATGGAAGCGGCGGAGGCGGTGGCGGCGCAGCAGCGGCAGCTGGAGCCGCTGATGGCTGGCCTCAAGGCCTCGCTACAGCGGCAGCAGCAGCAGCTGGATGAACTGCTCGCAGCGGAGGCGGAGGCCGCGGCGGCGGTGGCAGCCGCCGCCGCCGCCGCAGCGGAGCAGGCGGCACTGGACGCCGCCGCGGCGGCGGCTGCGCCGCCGCCGGAGCCCGAGTTTGTGCCCGGGGCGGGGTACAACGAGGCTGCAGCCAAGGCGCTGGCGGCTGCGGCGTCTTTCAATCCGGACGCGGCCATGGCCTCCGGCGGCCTGGACGCGATCTTTGGCACTGGCACTGTCGCCGCTGCCAGTGCGCCGCGCGCCCGGCGCAAGACCAGCGACTCGCAAGGCGGCGGTGGCAGCGTCGGCGCCGCGGGCGCCTCCCTCCGCACGCGCCTGCGCGGCGTGGGCTCCGGCAACGGCGACGGCAGCGCGACTCGCGGCGGCGCCGGCGCCGCAGCAAACAGCCGCAATGTGGGCATGGGCGTGCGGGCCGAGGAGGATGACGCGACGTTGAAGCGGCGTGCGGAGGAGGAGGCGATGATGGCGGTGTTTGACCAGGCGCCGGAGGAGGAGGAGCCGTGGGGGCGGGTGATCTGGGACAGCGTCACGGGTCTGGAGGAGAACGACAACCTCATCCTGGAGGAGGGTGAGCGGGGCCGGCCGCTGCGTGGCTGCTGCGTGGGTGCTGCGAAGCTGTGAGGGTGTGTGGAGGTTGCCATGGCGCTGTCTGCTACCTCTCCGCTGCCTATTCGTTTCCCACGCCCGCCTGCGAACCCAGCCCCTTCTACCAACGCTCCCGCAATCCTCGACACCACCACTAACCACCACTAACCACCAATACCAATACCTCTGCCCCCCTGCAGACGCGGAGGTGGCTGTGCAGATCTTCCCCTGCTGGCCCTACGACGTGCGCAGCCAGATGCTCAAGGGTCGGGCTGTGGGGCACGTGGGCCCGCCCGACTTCCGCTTCTACCTGCCGCGAGACGGCGACGCGTTCCGCTTCTGGCTGGAGCGCGACAAGGCGCTGCCCGACTTCTGGGACGAGCAGGTGAGAGCGGCGCGGCGGCTTTTATGGCAGCGACTGGGGGGATGGGGCGTTGTAATTAGCAGCCCTACTAAACCGAACCCGATGCGGGGGAGGAACGATGTGGTGCCGCATGGTGTTAGTATCGCAGCAGGGCCAGGGCGTGCTGGGATGGCTACTGGGATGCGGCCGGGTCTGTCTTGGCGGGACTGTCTTGACCTGCTGAGGGATTCAGGTTGGCCCAGCATTATTGGCAAGCATGCGGTGTGCGGACTGTCATCCTACAGCTACAGCAGTTATGGAGGCGGCAACAGTCAAGTCCTTAACCCCCCAACCCCCACCAGGCCTCCAGACTGCTGTAGCAATAACAACAACAGTAATAACTGCCACCAGCTAGCGCTGTACTTATATTCATCCACATTAATCATGTCGAGGGGACAGCCCTAGCTGGGGGTAGCTGGGGGTAGCTGGGGGTAGTTATTATTTTTGTTGTTAGCGCTCGGCGAGCTCAGCGAGTGCTGTTGTCCGGGTGTGTCGTTCACCTTTGATTCTGACACGCGTGCCCCTTGCCACCCTCCCGCCACTTTCTCCTCCACCCGCGCAGGGCGCCGCGCGGCTGCCGTATCACCCGCTGGCTCGCCTGCAGCCGCTGGCGCCGCCACACCGCCTGCTGGCGCGCCCGCACGGCGACCTGAAACTCCTGCGGCCGCCCGCCTTCGACCTCAACGCCATCACAGATCCCGCAGTCACTGCCGACACGGACCCGCGCCTGGCTAGCGCCAACGCCACGCCGCGTGTCAACTTCGCGGACGTGCCACTCACCATCGACGACGGCGGCAAGGGTACCAAGTCCGGGCTGGTGCCCAAGCTATCGCTGGCAGGGCCGGAGGCGGAGGACCTGCGGTCGGCGCTCAAGGGATCGGAGGAGGTGAGCGTGAGCTCTTTGCGTCCCTCAAGCTCCCATACGCATCAGGTTCCAATGCCACACTGCTCCAACAGCCATGACTGAGAGCGCCTAGACGCGCCTAGAACAACTCGCCCGCCTGCCACCGCCCCCTGTTCCACTCCTCCCAAACCTCGCATTCCATTCCCACCCACCTGTCCCTGTCCATGCCCCTGTCCCTGTCGCATCCCAATCCCCAACCCCAATCCCCAACCTCAATCCCCGATCCCCTGTCCCCGCAGGTTCGCAAGCTGCACCGGACCGTGTCGGCGGTGCAGTACGACCCCAACGACGCCAACGAGGACATGAACGACCTGGCCTGGAACCAGCTGCGCCTCAGTGACGCCTCCTACCTGCCGCTGGAGCGCACGCGCCTGCTGCAGTTCCTCACCAAGTGGGGCTCCTTCCCGCACATACAGGTGGGCGTGGCTGTGCGGGCGTGGCTGTGGCTGCGCCTGCGTGGGCGTGTTGCCGGCTTGCGGGGCGGTAGTGGGTGCGTTGGGGTCGGTGGGATCAGTGATCGACACGGGGAGCAAATACATTGTGGCTAGCATGCTGAGGTAGCACGCTACCTTGACACCTCACGGCTCCGCAGCTCTCATCTTTTCTTGCTTTACACCTGTGCTGTCCACACACACACCTGGACAGGGCGGCCACTGCAAGGCCTGCGCCGGTGTGGACCGCACGCCCGACACCAACCCGCTGCTGCTCGCTTCCGCGCCGCCCACGCCGCGCTTCGCCGGCGACTCGCCGCGCAGCGGCGGCGGCACCGCGCGCAGCGGCGCCGACGACGCCGCCGGCACCGCGCCGTACGGCGGCCACGGGCCGGCGCACCGCGGGGCTCTGTACCGGTCGCGCCTGGTTCCGGGGCTGGAGCTGGCGGCGCAGTGGGTGTTCGACCAGCGGCCAGCGCCGCGGCCCGAGGTGCCTCCGCACCTGCGCCGCTTCGTGCCAGACCGCTTCGCGCGCACGCATGCCATCGTGGCGCACAGCGAGGCCATCTACTGCAAGTGAGTGTGTTGCTGCTTGATGGTGTTTAGTCGGTTACCGGTACCCGCCTTCAAGAGAAGAGTGTAGGGGCAGGGTGCGCAGGCTGGATGCTGTCAAGGCAGACGTGCCGTACTGTGCTGTGCGGCTCTTTTTCACGGCGCCTAGCCAACCGTTCGTGCCACTCAGCTCTCTCCCCCGTCGCCCATCCCGCGTCCCCGCACCCTGCTGCTCCACTCATCCGCCCACCTTCCACTCGCCCGCCGCCTCCGCCTCAGGTCGCCGTTCTTCACGTGGTGGCTGCCCAACGGCGGCGGCGTGCACGTGGCCGTGAACGACGGGCTGTACCGCGACCTCATCCCGCTCATCGATGCAGTGGCGCTGTCGGTCGAGTACATGGACCAACACCTGGAGAAGGTGGGTGGGTGGGTGGGTGGGTGCGTGGGTGGGTGGGTGGGTGGGTGGGTGGGTGGGTGGGTGGGTGGGTGGGTGGGTGGGTGGGTGGGTGGGTGGGTGAGTGGGTGGGTGAGTGGGTGGGTGGGTGGGTGGGTGGGTGGGTGGGTGGGTGGGTGGGTGGGTGGGTGGGTGGGTGGGTGGGTGGGTGGGTGGGTGGGTGGGTGGGTGGGTGGTAGTGGGTGGGTGGGTGGGTGGGTGAGTGGGTGGGTGGGTGGGTGGGCAGGTGGGTGGGTGGGTGGGTGGGTGGGTGGGTGGGTGAGTGGGTGGGTCCGAGCGAGTGCCGCGCGTTTGTGACAGCGCTGTGCTGGTGTCGCCCTTTACAGCTATGACTACCTCTTCTCCTTCGATCATGCCGGTATTCCTGGCTGCTTGTTGCGCGCAGGTGAACAAGGTGAACGAGGGCCGCGGCAAGCACGGCCGCTTCCTGCTGGGGCACGAGGTGGTGGACTCGTTCTGCGGCGGCGTGTTCATCTTGGACGTGTCCAGTGCGCAGCCCTTCTCCGGCATCAGGTGGGCGGCCGGGCGGGCGGGCGGGAGCGCGCGTGAGGGCGGCTGATGGCGGGGCGGGGCTGGTAAAAGGGTCCGACCCAGCACTCGGGCAATGCGGGCTCGAATCAAGTGACACGCTTATGGTAACACCGTGGCAAGCGAACAGAGTAAAGAGGTTTTCTGACACACTATGCATTGATCCGCCGCCCCACCTCGCGCCTCCTGCTCCGCACCCATCCTGCCCCTGCCCCTGTCCCTGCTTCCCATCCAACACCGCCTGTTCCTAACTGTTCATGCCTGGAATCCCTCCCCTCTTCTTTAAAATAACATGAATGTAACCCCTCCCCTCCGCACAGCTTCATGCTGGAGCAGCTGTCCAAGACGTTTGACTACTGGGCCGGCTCCACGCCCGAGGGAATGACGCCGCCGCGCTTCAACGTGTTGCTGTGCAGCCGCGATGTGGTGGAGTGCTGGCGCAGCGGCCTGGGCTACGTTACGGAGGGGCTGCTGGGGCGGCTGCGGCCCTGGTACGAGGACGTCAAGCAGAAAATGCCGGCCGCGCCCGGGTTCAATATGGAGAAGGTGGGGACGGGGTCGGCGCGGGCGGCGTGGGGAAGGAAGGGAAGTGGGCGGGCGGGTGGGTGCGGGTTAGGGTTTCGAGGTTTGGTGATCCCGTGGGAGGTTTCAGGCGCGAGGCGCAGTTTTGGGAGCTGGGAGCTCATCCTCGTATCAATGCCACAGTGCCGCTCCACCCCAGCAACGCTCTTGTGAAGTGTTTCGTGCCCCCCCCCCGCCCGCCGCCGCCCCACAGGCGCTGCGCACCGCCGCCGGCATGGCCAAGAGCCAGGTGCCGCTGTTCCTGCTGTGCGGCGGGCTGCTGGAGAGCCCGCTCAACACGCCCACGGAGATGTCCAGGGTGCTGTACGACATGCAGCTGGCATGCATCAACACGCAGGTGCGGGTGCGCGTGTGTGTGTGTGTGTGGCCTGGGCCGGGAAGGCGCCGCGCGGCCGGGGCCTGGGAGTTGTAGGCGTGTGTGAAAAAGGGGGCTGGGGTTAGCCCTGGTTGTGTGCTTTCTGCTGCTGTCTCCATATATTCACCCCGGCCACCCGGCATTGGTCGATTCCGCTTCCCTAAAACTCGACCTGAAGCCACCTGACGCTTCCCAACCCGCTTCCTGCCCGTGCACCCGCAGGCGCCCATGCAGCCCGTGCATGCCGTGGAGCTCTACCCCATGCCGCAGGCCCGCGTGGAGGGCGGCGCCTCGGGCGTGGCCCCCGCCTCCGAGGCGGGAGACGACGACATCGGCGATGGCGCCGGGCCGCGGGAGCTGCGGCCGCTGCCGCCCGCAGCGCGCCTGGGCGGCGCCGACGACGGCATGACAGAGGTGTCGGTGGAGGAGGCGGCGGCGCTGGGCTCCAACATCTTTGCGCTGCTGGTGGTGGGTGCTGGGGCAGAGGGCGCTGGGGTCCGAGTGCTTGGAGTGGGAGCATGCTGGGGTGCCAGGACCGTCCTTGATACCTCAAGCAGCTTTACCTCCAAGGTTACGGCGCGCTCTTTGTCGAGTACCGTTCGGTATCCGTAACACGGCCTGACCCAACCCAACCCAACCCGCCACCAATAGGACTCTCTGGCCTGCGAGCGCGTGCGACTGCTGGAGCTGTTCCGCGAGGTGGACAAGGACAGCGACGGCTGCCTGGACTGGTCGCAGCTGTACCGCCTGGTGCTGCGGCTGGTGCCGGACGCCACGCCCGCGCACATCCGCTACGTGCAGCTGCTGCTGGACCGCACTGGAGACAACCGCGTGCGGTACAAGGTGAGAGAGGCGGGCGCTGCGACAGGAAGGGCTGTGCGGTGGCGTGGCGTGGCGTGGCGTGGCGTGGCGTGATGGAGGGGTAGCGGGGGCATGATGCGCGGCTTCGACCACCTGGGTCCGGCTTAGAGCTCATATGCTTCCTCAGGATTCCCACCGCCTCTCTCCTCAACGCCGCCCCCGCCCCGCTCCTGCATCCCCCTCGAACGCCGCCGCCACAGGACCTCGCGGCGGCGGTGCGCGCCTGCTCGCGCGGCGGCATCACGGTGTCGCTGCGCGACCGGCTGGAGGTGGCGCTGGTGCTGCACAAGATGGCCATCACGATGCTGGTGGGCCGCGTCACGCCCGCCGAGCTGTTTGCGCGCTACGACTGTGACGAGGACAGCTATTGGAGCGAGAAGGAGCAGTGGAACATGCTCAAGGTGGGGATGCCGGGGTGGCGGGCGGCGGCCGGGCGCGGGTTGAAAGGCTGTTGGTAGTAATGGGGATAGGAGCAGGCTGCAAGGAGTGGGTTGCAAGGATGGAGCCCACGGATGGAGCCGGTGAGGCAGGCATATACAGGCCAGGAGAAGGGCCAGGGAGAGGACGGCCCGGACAGGTGGCAGCCTTGCAGGCAATCCCAGCATCCCTGATTCCCTGGCCACGACAGCGCAATTTACACGGTATCACATGGTGACCATTTGCACGCCGTTGAGCTGCGCCTCGCCCCTCACGCCCCGCAAACACTTATGCTCCCCCAGGACTTGTTCCCTGGCCTGCGCCCCGCCGAGCACGCGCTGTTGTTCGAGGCGTTCCAGGACGTGGACAAGAACGGCGACGGCCGCATCAGCCGCGACGAGTGGAGCCGCGCCTTCAGCGCCGGCGGCGTGCCGGGACTGCCGGGCACGGGCATGCTGGGCACGGCGGACCAGATCCAGCGCATGAAGGATGCCGGCGAGCTGGATGACTTCACGGTGAGCGGCCAACTGTATCGCAAGACTGGGTTTGGGGCGCTTGTGCCCATGGTAAATCTTCAAGCAATTTCCGCAACATGTGTGTCATAGCGAGCAGGGGTTTGCATACCGGTAATGCCATCAACCATCGTTCCATCAACGCCCGCTATTGACCAAACCTCGTTCCACTGACCACACAAACGCGCACACACACCATACAGATCATGGCCATGAAGGCGGCGGAGGAGAACAAGCGGCTGTCGCGCATCCGCGGCGCCGACTTCCCGCTCACCGCCGCGCTGGTCAAGATCGCGGGCGCCACACGCGGCATGCACCGCCGCCTGGACCTGGGCCGCGCGAGGGCCTTCGCCGACCCCATTGACCTGGTGCCGCTGCAGCAGGTGCGTGTGGGATGGAGCGTGTGGGGTGGATGGATGGCGGAGAGTGTGGTGTGGATGAAGGAAAATGCAGGCCTGGGTGGGTGGGTGTACAGCTTGAGGGAAGAACAGGCTTCGGGTGCGCAAAGTGTGGTCGTGCAGATTGCTTGCGTGCAAGACATTCCGGTGGCCTCTCACCTCCCCAATCCCAAAACCCCTTGCGTTCTGCGCCACTGCCTCGCACAGGTCCGCGACGCGCTGGACGCCAACCTGCAACAGCTGCTGGCGTTCGAGAAGGCCTACGGCAAGCAGCTCACCGCCGAGTACCAGGACCGGCCCTTCCGCAACTACCCCGGCCAGGCCAACCCGCTCACCGCAGACCCCGGCTCGCTTGCCCGCGGCGGCGCGCGCAAGCGCCCCGCCTCCGCCAACCGCGCGCTGCGCCCCACGCGCGAGTCCTCCTCCGCCTACTCCTCCTCCTCCGCGGCCACCTCTATTGCCCCCAGCTCCGCGCACCGCGCGGGCGGGCTGGGCAGCACCGCTGGCCGCAGCGGCGCCGGGAGCTACCGCGAGCCGCCGTCGCCGTCGCGGCCAGAGTCGGCGCGAAGCGCAGCCCGGCCGCGGTCGCGGCCCCACTCCGCCGCCTCCTCCCGGGCCCCGTCGTCGCGGCTGCTCGAGCCCACGGCCTCACACACAGCCTACCTCGCAGCCACAAACAGCGGCGGCGGCGGCGGCAGCCGCCCCGGCAGTGCCGCGCCCGGCTCTCGCCCCGGTTCCCGGCCCAGCTCCCGGCCCAGCTCCGCATCCCGGCAGCGGCCGCCCATGTCGCCTGTGCCGGCGTGGGCCACGGCGGCGGCGGCCAGCGACGACCCGCACCTTCGCAAGCTCGCTGAGCACGAGGCCAGCTCCGGCGAAGTGGGCGCCATGCCGCCACTGGGCCGCGAGCACAGCGCCAGCAGCCAGCAGGCGCAGCCCTGGCACACCGGCGCCTCCGCCGGCCTCGGCCTGGGCGGCGGCGCTGGTGGCGGCGGCAGCTTCAGCAGCCGCGCCGGCGGCGGACTGCTGGCGTCGCGCCCATCGGGCAGCATTGCTGACGTCAGCGTCGGCGATGGCGGCGCCGGCACTGGCGGCGGCGGCGGCGACCCGCGCCTGGCGGGCCGTCAGGAGTACCGGCCGCCGTCGGAGCGGTCGCTGCTGCGGCCGTCGGCCTCGTACGGCAGCCGGACACCGGGCTCAAGCAAGGCGCCGTCGGCGGAGCCCAGCGCCGCCAGCGTGAATGGCGGCGGTGGTGAGGCGGCGGCTAGCGGTGTGGGAGGCGGCGACGGCGGCAGCAATGCGTCGTCAAGGCCGAACAGCGCACCCGCGCGGCGGCCCGGCGGCGGCAGCAGCGTGGGCGGCGGCAGCGTGCGCGGCAGCGTTGCGTTCGGGGCCGGAGGCGGCGATGGCAGTGGCGCTGGCATGCCGGCGGTGTACGGCAAGATCCCGCTGCCGCCGTCGGCGCGGCGGCAGCTGCCCATGAAGAGCGCGATGCTTGGCTTTGAGGGCGAGGGGCTGGAGGGCGGTGCGTCTGGCGGCCTCCCCTTCCTGTCATCCCCCGACCCCAACGCGCCGCCTGCTGGCGCCGGCGCCAGCGGTGCTGGCAGCCGGCCCTCGTCTGCGGGGCGGCGGTCGTTCGGGCCGGCTGGGTTCCGAATGGACTCAGGCAACAGCCGCACGTCGCAGGGATGGGTGTGATCATGTGGTGCCGTTAAGGTGCGCGTGGTCAGGGAGGCCCCCGGGGGGCGTATGCTGCTGGTATCGATGGGCCTTTGGCTGCCGAAGCCAGGGCGCGCTCAAGTGTGCCGCAGACGGCATGCGCCTTTGCGCATTTTTGCGAGGTAGGGCAATCGAGCACTTCGATGGCTGCCATGAGGGCGTGCATCTCGACGTTGCACGTGAGGGCGCCAGAGCCAGCGGCGCGCATGCAAAATGCGATCTTGATCGTCTAGTTGCATTGTCTAGTATTAGTTGGTGGTGTGTACGCAGTGACAGCCATGCATGGCACCGCGTGCAGAGGTGGGCGAGGCCGGTGTGGTTGGGGGATGCATTCTTCAGTCAGATCTTCAGGTGGTGTCACATAGACGGTCGCTCGACGTGTTACATTATAACTTTATTGCGCATTGTCACAGGCGGATGTTTCCTATGAGTAAAGGATGCGATTGGTCACACGTTAAGTAAAGACGAACCGGCGCGAAATGCAAATGCACGGTAGGGTACAATCTGCAGGTTGAGCTTGACGTACTTATCGATTGCTTGTACTTTTCATTGACATATGCTTCTTGCTAGTGACAACGAGGCCGCTGAGGCAAGCCCTTCACCTCCTGTAAAGGCGTTGTCAATTTCAACGTTCCGTGTTGACCCACAAGCTTGAATTCATAAATGTCTTTATTAGATAGCAGCGATGATGACCTGGAGCCAGGCTCAGCGGCAACGAAGGTACTCCAGCGATTGCGGAGCTCGCCGAAACAGCCGAAGCCCGCATTCTCCCTCCTTGGACCTGCCCAAAAGAATGCGTATGCGGATCCAGAAAGTCTGGAGGCGCAATTGGTCGGTGCTGGGGTGGTGTCTGCGTTCAATACGCATGCGCTCGAAGAGGCGTTGCGGGCGCAGGCCTTCGCAGCCGTGGACCGAAGAGAACACGGTGAGAGTATTCAACGGTGTTGCAAGATGTCTTGCAAGGAGTCCTCTCCGAGCAGGGGTTACCTGGACCTTTCGGCAACCGCAACCCCCTGCCGCGTCATCCATGGCCGGGTCGACGTCAAAGGGTGCTCCCGCTCGACATAGTCCCCTGCTGCCCTGCACCCGTTCGCACTGTAACCTTGCGCCGCCCAACCCAGGCACTCCATAATCCACCATTTGCCATTCTCCGTGCCATCGCCGCAACAGAGATTGAGGCGTACGAGCAGGCGCTTCAGTCGGCACTGGCGGAGCTCCGGCGCGTGCGGGGCGTGGAGGAGGCGCGGCTGGCGGGCCGGGTAGAAGACGCCACGCGCCGCTTCGAGCAGCAGCTGGCGGGGCTACAGCAGCAGTACCTGGCGGAGGTGGGGCAGGGGGGATGGCGCCGGGGCTGGGCTGGAGGGGCGGTGACTACTGAGTTGAAGGAGGCCGTTGCTGGGTGTGCGATGGGACAGTGGTAAGGCAGGTTGGTGAAGTCCCGTAGGGTGCAGCTGATTCCCAGAACCCAGCAGATGGCAAACCATTTGCAACGGCAGGGCAGGAGTACGCGGCCGGTCGAACGCCGGAGTTACTGTACCGACGAGTTGCTGGCTGGCTGGAAGGCCGTTGCTGGGTAGGATACTAGGATGGCAGAGGTGTGGACTGCTGGACGAGGGGCATATGGGTGAGGCCTGGGCTAGGGGGCTCAGGAGCCTCACCGAATAGGCACGTGTGGGAGGTACGGCGTGTCCGTGTGCCCACCTGGGGAGGATGTCCTTGGGAGTACTGCGCGGGGTACGGCTACCAACGCAAGGGAGGCGCAACAGTGGAGCCCGTTACAAAGGCCGGACGCGTGGTTGAGACACACGGCTGCCAGGAGTGCACTTCGGAGCCCTGGCACTTGCGCATACGCCCGCTATCGCACAGGCACGGCCTGTCCATCCCCCTGTCGCACATGCCACTCGCGTTCCGGTTTCTCCGCCTGTTCGCTGTGCGCAACGGCGTGGCCCACCCTCCCTCCCTTTCCCCTACCGTGACCAGGTGGAGAAGCTGAAGCGCCAAGCTGTGAGCGAGCTGCACAAGCAGCGGGCAGCCAGCGAGGCAGCAATCGCCGCGCGGGTGCGGGCGCTGCAAGGCCAACTGCGACACGAGCGGCCCGCTGGCCTGGGGCTGGATGTGGGTGTGGGTGGCGGCGGCGCGCACTCGCCGCGGCTAATCACGGCAGAGTATGGCAGCAGTCCCTCGGGCCGGCCCTCGCCAGGAATGCGCATGCGGTAAGGCCTGGAGGGGGGGTCAGGGGTGTCGAGGAGGCAATGGCGCGGCGGACGGGGTGGAAGGGCTCTATGTACGGGTGCCGGTGCCACAGTCACAGCCGCAACCATCGTCCACCTGGAGAGATAAACTGACTGTTGCACCACGCCGTGCCGTGTCGTGCCCTGCCCTGCCCTGCCCTGCTTTTCTATGCCATTTTGCCGCTGTGACACAGGAGCGCCCGGCCAGCCAGTCCGCTGTCGTCACCAGCCACAGGGCGAGGCGGCGGCAGCGGCGGCACGTTTGGGGCGGGCGGAGCGGCGGGAGCATTTGCTTTCGGCGGCACCACTGTTTATGAAGGCGGTCTTAGTCCTAGGTCCCCCTCCACTGCGCGCATGTGGTGATCTGTTGCGATCCGGCCAATGGCGGGGAGTGACCGGATATGCGGAGCGGTGGCGCAGGTCGGAGCCAGCAGCGGCTGGGCTGATGGTCCTCGTGGCGGGTAGGTGGCAACGCGGGTGCACAGCCTGTAGTGAGCTCTGCTGCACAGTAGAGCTTCTGTGAGTGAGGATTTCTGGACTGTCAAGGCTGGCCTTAGGTCCATATGATACGGTAAAGGGGATTCGTCAAAGGAGGGAAGAGGTCTTTGCGTATGTTGTGTTGCACGGCCGCAAGCAAGAGCCCAGGGAGGGGTGTCGAGTCTTCCGACCATCCAGGCCGCCCCGGAGTGTGCTATGACGACGACGCGATGAGTATGACCTAGATTTGAAACGAGAGTATGAATGGGAAGGCTGCCCTCGTCAGCAGCTATGCACGCGGAAACAGGGCTGAGCATGCCGCTGGGGACGGCGCCACGGCGGGGACTGGGGTCCATCACACTGTTTCAGCCCGCCATGTCCGCAAATGCTATGCTATTCGATGCATGGGGTTAATTCCTGTGACAAATGGGCAATTTGCGCAGCCGTTTGTAGCGGGAGCAGATGCGGCTGGCAGGGGCTGGCTCCAGCCGCAAGTTGGCCACAACTGGTTACCGTAATAGGCGAGGGCCTAGGCGAGCACTCGCCTTCCAGAGTCCTTATCAACACTTGTAAGCAAGAATAATAGAATGGTAACACCACGTCCAGCGTGAGAGCGTGCCTGAGATGATGACACGCGCCTGCGATGGCCTGCGATTGTCACTCGAAGAGCCCGGTTTTGGACGTTGGCCGAATGAAGGCCGAAACTTCACATACAAAACTTGTCTCTGAATGCAGCTCGCTGTGCACCAAGGACATACTGTCCTTTACACCTTGAGCGCCTTTAGCACTACTACTACGGTCCAGACAACCGCGCTGGGTTACTACCATAGTTTGTCAGTTCTCGCCTCGCTTGGCATTGTGGCGCAAATAGTACCTACGTTTATGCTTTAGCTTCCTCGCTATGGCCTCAGGTGACCACACAAAGGGGCTTTACTGGCCAAGCTCCGCCGAAGACTCCGCGAGCAGGCCTCAGGCTGCGGCATCCTGCGAGGCCCCAAGCGATAGTGGAGGGCGCAGCCTTGCAAGACACTCGCCCAAGCGTAGCTCGCACGGTTGGGCAGTTTCGAGCGATTCAGCTTCGCCCGCGCTGCCAGCGTTCGCACGGACGAGTACCGACTCCCAGGAGACCTTTAATTCTCGACCTGATACATGCATCGACCAGCCTACAAACGCGAGCGGCGGAGGCGGTGCGCAGCGAGCGGCTCTCACAAGCTGGTCGCAGAGCTGGTCGGACGGCAGTTGGCCGCTGAGCAAGGCGCACGCTTGGTCGACCCTGTCATCGCTGTCACGAGCGGAGCTACTGGTGGTCAATGATGAGCTGAATGCTCTTGAGTCGTCAATTCGTCGCGAGCTGGCGCGGACGAAGGCCGACTTCGCGCAGCATGTAAACCGTCCGCGGCCCGGCCCCGCTGAGGTGAGTCCCGGCCATGACCTTGCAGTATAAGCCGTAGCAGTCTGTCATGCGTTGCCTCGGGCTGGCAGTTGCCGGAGCACCTGGCGCACCCATGAGATTGAAACCTGAAAAGCCATGCCGTTGCGGCTTCGATGCTTCGCTGTGACATCATATACCAGGAGAGTATACAGCTGTCTCCAAGGAGTCGCATGCTACTTCCCTGTGACCATTGCTCTTGCACCCGTTTCCACCTTTCCCTGGCAGTTGCAGGCGTCGAGCCCAGTGAGCGCCACGCCTGTACAGCTTCAGAGGGCCAGACTCTGTAACGAGCTGCGGCCAAGCCAGGCGTGCGCGTCGGTTGGCAGGGGCCCCAGAAGTGGCGGCCGCACGGACGGCTGCGCAGCAGTGGGCTACGGCGCCGGCTCCACACACCGTGCAGCAGCCAACGGCAGCGGTGGGCCGCCAGGCCCCCAGCAGCAGCGGCAGCCGGCCTCGCACCCGGCGCCTGCCACGGCACCCGCCACGACTCCCTCAGCGTCAATTCCCCACGACGGCGGCCTTGGTGCAGGTGGCGGGAGCTACCTCCATATTCAGCCGGCCGCTGGCGGTGTCATTACTGCCATTACCAAGGAGCATGTGCATGCCGTGTGCGCCGCCATCGGGAGCTACCCGCACCCGCCGCCGCCACAACGCGCCCAGCAGCTGGCGCGGTGCACCAGACCCTCCCAGCGCAGCAGCGAGCCCGCGATGCCACCTGCCACTCCCAGGGCACTGATGCCGCCGCCACCGCCGCCGCCAATGCATCAGCGCCTGCCGGCGCCGACGCTGGGCGTGGATGCAGGGCGCGGCAGCAGCGCTGTGTCGGCGGCGGCGGCGGCGGCGGCGGACACCCTCCGCCAGAATGCCACCTGGCGTCAGGCGGCGCCGCTGCCGCCGCGACCGGTGCCCGCGGCCGCGGCTTCCGGCCGCCGTGGCGCAACGGTGACGCGGAGTGCCGTGGACTGGGTGGCCCTGGGGCGCGCGGTGGGGCGCAGACCCATGCAGCCGTCTGACGCGATGTCCATGCCGTCGCCACCGCAGCGCCCGCCGCCGCCGTCGTCGCTATTGCTGCCGCCCGCTCGTGCGGGCGCCGTTGCTCCTCCTGCGGCGGTGACCATGGTTCCGCTGTCTGGCGCAAAGCGTGATGCGGCGGCCATGACCGCAGAGTTGGCCTGGGGCGGCGTTAAGGCCGCGCCGCAGGCGCGGCAGCAGCAGCCGGCGGCATCGCCGCCGCGTGCACTGCAGCGGCAGCAGCCGCATTCGCTGCCGCAGCCGCTGCGGCCGCAGCCGCAGCAGCCGCAGCAGCCGCAGCACGTGTGTAGCCCGCAGGCTGCCGAGGGCGCGGCAGCCCTTGCAGCTATTATGATGCTGCTGCGACGGACGCAGCAGCAACAGCAGCAGAAGGACCCCGCGCAGAAGCGCCAAAGGCTGATGCAATGAAGCGGTTCAGGAAAGCATCAGAACAATACGCACGTGTCTCATACTGTGGATGGCAGATTGTACCACTGCATGCCGAGGTGTCCAGGAGTGTCAAGCATTTGCAGAACGGTTATTTTGTGCCTTGACTAGTGTGGGTTAGTCCTCTTGCCGTTGCAGCAAAACTGCTGGCGCATGTGTAAGATTGAAGCACCACCCGAATGTCACTCGGGTGTCAGAGCGCACGGGAAGAACACGACGTCTGTGTATGCTAGGCGGTGTAGCTCTCGCAGTGTTACCTCAGAATCCTGTGGGTGTTTGATTCTGCTTTCCCGGTTGGGCAAGTGCCAGCAGCCCAGCACAACTTTGCACACCAAGAACGCATGCACCACTAAGATCTTGGCAGTGCACCATATCTTTATCGCTTGTCATGACGGTCCCCGTCGTGCTTGGTAAGACTGCATACTATTATGAGCAGTGAACTGCGCGTACGCGGGCGCATCCGGAGGAGTGTGGGCGCGGGATACAGCCATCCGCACCTGCTCCCTTCGTCGGCGCCGGAATGCTGAAAGAAAGGCTGCAGTACGTAGTAGCAATACGGGTTATTGTTTCGTTCTTGTGGTCTTACTGTCCAAGGGACTGGAGAAGAGAGAGTTGGTTGCCACTTACCGCACCTGTGCGGATAGCATGGGTTTGCTTCCAGTGCAAGCACAGGCACGCATGGACAGGGGTGTCCCAGGGGGGGAGGGGGCTTGGCTCCTCCGAACTTCGCTCCTCTCCAGGGGGAGCTGGCGTGAGGCAATGGTAATCAGGAAAGCACCCAGAGCACGTGGCACGTGGCGGAGTGCTGCTGTGTCGCAGTGGCCGCTGATGTTTCGTGACCTCAGCAAGGTTTGAGACAGGCTTGAGAGGGTGCCCGAGTGGTGGTGGCGACAGGTGGGAGGTGTCGAGCTCGGTCCCAGAGGCAAAGCGCTGTGCGTGCTGGTGCATGGGAACAAGGGCGCAAGCCGCTAGGTGTCGCGGGCCTTGCGCTTGCCGGCATGGTGGGGAAAAGCTAGCAGGGCGGCGTCGTCTCCAGAGAACGGGTGTGCCCCGAACCCATGTGGACACCAGCGCAAGCTACACGTAAGTACTGTACGGTATGTAAGAAGACGAAGAATTGTCTCGTGCTAGCCGCTAACACGAGCGAGCGAGGCATAGTGGTGCCTTCGGCAAGGGGTGTGTTGTGTTGGGGGGCGCAGGGGACGGGAGTTCCTTTCAGGCGAGGTTTGACAGCAGCGGCGGGGGCGCGTGCGCGCATCTTGATAGCGGAGGGGGCGGGAAAGGCCACGTGGAGGAGGAGAGCGCAGCGCCGCCTAAGAAGCGGCGCAAGCGCGCAATGTTGGGGAGCCGGCTGGTCAGCTGGTGTCTAGGTAGCGGTCCGCGATGGGGTTGGCAGGGCATGTGTAGCGGCATGACAAGTAGTGCGGCTGTTGACAACTGTGCTGCGTCTGGCTGCGGTTGGCTCTGCTGTGGCATCGCGATTGCTAGGCAGCTGGTTTGGCTATGTGCCTGTGGAAGCCGACCCCGGCTATGTCCGGGCGATGAGGTTGTTCGGCCTCAGACTGTGGAGGGGCTCCCTGGGGGCTCAGCCCCTTTTCCCGTGACCGGGGAACACTTGTCCAGCAGCGTGGCTCGACCTCCAGTTCTGACTTCTAAGCTGCCGAGGATAGCAGCACACCGATGGACTCTGCCGAGGATAGCAGCACACCGATGGACTCTGTTGCCTCTGAGGGTTTGCTGGTTTCGCGCAGGGGTGCACCCCGCTGAGGGCGGAGTCATGACGCTGCCACCCGGCACCACTCAGGCGACTCAGCAACTCAATCGCTCCACTGGTTCCATTCCTCATTACCGCCACTCCGTCAGGAAGAGCTCGCCCTGCTAACGGCCTAGTGCCCTTGAACCCAGGAAAGGCTGCTTCCCTCCCTGCTTGCACCCCACCGCATTCTACCCCACGGTGCGCCACTGCTGTATCTGGGTATTTGATTACGATGTACACGCCTGCCTCACTGTCTGCAGCGAAAGTGTCACCCATTACTCGCCACATCCCTTCCATTCCGCTCTCGCGCTGCCAACGTATACCGTAGTCAGCCCATGACCGTGCGTCTGCCAAGTACCAGGCCAATCTCCCTCAGAGTGATGCTGGCCTCACAGCAAATGTGAGCAGGG
Source organism: Chlamydomonas reinhardtii (assembly GCF_000002595.2). NCBI lineage: Eukaryota > Viridiplantae > Chlorophyta > Chlorophyceae > Chlamydomonadales > Chlamydomonadaceae > Chlamydomonas > Chlamydomonas reinhardtii. The sequence goes on from NC_057019.1 coordinate 1,450,254, forward strand.
ACGCGGCAAGCGGGCGCTGACAGATCGCAGCATGCAGGGTAGGCGCGAGGCAGTAGAGGAGGGGCGCATGCAGGACACACGCCTGTTCCATTTGGCACAGTGCCAGAGCCTCAGGCACTCTCCGCTTGGTGAGGCGATGCGCACGAGGGCTGACTGGGGCAGGGTTGTCGCGTCGCGGCCTTGCGTGGCCATGCCTTGACCTGATCAACCCCATGCGGCCCTGCCTCGGCTGCTTGCTGTGGTGGCATGGGGCCGATGTGCGTGTCCAACCGACATGGTCACACGGCGTGACGGCTGCGCTCCTGTCCCTGCTGTACTAGTGTGTGCAAGCCGGTTCCCATCTGGCCTGACTCCTGCAAAGCCGCCCACCGCCGACTGTTCCTCCCATTCCTACTCACGCTGGTGTGTGGCATCCTATGCAGCCTCCCCTCAAACTCGCGCGTTTCAGTTTGCTTTGTGGGGGCGGATCAGAGGAGCCCCGCGCTTAAGCAGATGCACGAGCGCCACCGTGCAGGCAATCCAAAGGGCACGATTTCTTGACGGGGCGCCGATGCTGTCTTGCAATTTGCTGTCAAACCCCCCTGTTACTGAACTATCTCCCCCGCACACAAAGTGCTGTTTGTGCGCTCAGCTGGCTGCGAAAGGTATCCCCGATTCTGTCTGCACCCGATTCCGCGCCTTACGTTGCCATTCCTGAACGTCTGTGCATGTCTCACCACACACTGCGGCTGTGCCCCTGTTGCCTACGCTGCGTCACCCCCTCAATAAAACCCAAAACAGCATGCAATCTGCGTGCGAAGTATACAACCTCCCGAACCTTAAATCCTGACAGAAGAGACGTCATGGTCCATCCGCGCCCCGGGTTACACGGTTCTTGCAGGTGCGGCACGCGGCACCATTCTGATTCACGTCTGATGTCCATGCAACTGCCGCCAAGCGGCTTCCTCCGTGTCTGTCTATCTACTCATGCTAAGACCTAAAGCCCATCACACGCCCATACCGCACTGCGTCAGGGCAGTTCGACCGCATGGCAAGGCGGGGTGCGGGGGGCGAACCCGGACACGCCCCGCAACCCCCCCGCCCTCTGCCCGCGCCGACATCCAAGTCCACGCTCACAAATCCGCAAACGCCAGCACCGCGCACTGCTCCTCCAGCGTTTCGTCCATGCGCTCCAGCGAGCAGCGCCCTCCGACGCGGTAGCTCCGCCCAAGCGAATGCAGACGCTCCGAGGCTCATACTGGGCGACCCTGGAAAACTGCCCCAAATGCGCCTCTCAACATGCTGCTCAAAATCCAGCTCGGCGAGGCGCTCCGCAGCTCAAAAATCAGGTCCATTGCAAGGTCGGCTGCGCACCACGAGCGACGCCCAAGCCTCCACCGCCGCTGGGTAAAGCCGCCAGCTTATGGCTGCTTAATCGATAATCTCGCCGGTCTTGACCAGGTAGCGGACCTTCTTGCCAGTCTCCAGGACCTTGTGGCCAACCCGGCTGCGGACACCCTTCTCCTTCGAGTAGAGCATCACGTTGCTGTGGTGAATAGGGAACTCCAGAGTCTTGATTTGCCCAGTCTCGTTCTCCATCTTGGGCTTCAGGTGCTTCTGGCCCTGGTTGACACCCTCCACCACCACCTTGCCCTTCTTGGCGAGCACCTTGATAATGGTGCCCACCTTGCCCTTGTCCTTGCCGGCAATAATCTGAACGGTATCACCCTTCTTCACGTGCATAGGCACGCGCAGCGCCTTGCCACCGGGGCCCAGCTCAAGGTGCTCCCACTTGCGGCCACCACCAATCTTGGGCAGGTCGCCATAAGCGGCCACGGGGGCGCAGACCGTGGTGCGAGAGGAAATAGGCGCACGGGGCGCGACCGAGCGGCCCAGAGTGGCGCCGGAGAACGCAGAAGTGCGGGCACTGAGCATGGTGGCCATGGTCACGTCTAGAGTCTAAGAAAGTGTTCTGGGCCTCTAGACCCCTCCTAAGAATACAGTGACAAAGCGGGATAGGCAAGAGCTGGTCGCCAAACGAGGGCTGCTCGTCGGCCCTCATGCAAGGGTCCCAATTCTGCCTCTTTTCCCAAGTGCAACAGCGCGGGTGTAGTCAAAAGCTTGTATGCCGATACTTTATCACTCTGCACGCCTGAAACAATTTACACTCTGAGCCGAGTGTTGCTTGCAAGTTGCTTCTCTTCCAGCTTTGCGCCCGAAGTACTGGATCCAGGGCCACATTCTTTAACTGTGCTACACGCTTGAACTATATATAGCAGTAGATATATCAGCGCTCGCGGGCCCGAACATACTTTCGCGGCTTTAGGGCCCCACTTGCTCTAGTTTTGGCTTCCTGGCTGAGGAATACGTTGCAAGCATATTTGCTGGCGAGATGCGCTTGATGGCTAGGTTGGAGGAGCGTGCGAACTAAGCGAATACTGGATAGTAAGGCTCCAACGGAGGTGCGCGCGGAGGTGCGCGCGAGCGCGGTTGGGCGCCCAGCAGCGTGGCAGCTGTGTATCTGCGTGGCGTAGTCTGCTCCCGCCTGCACGTTGCAGCGCGCTGAGCACGGTAAAGAGCGGAGATGGCGAATGGGCTCGCAAAATGGCTCGGCGCGGGCTCGCTTCTTGCCGGCCTCATAGCAGCGCTGACATCAAGGTGCGCCGGGGCATGTGGGATGCTGCTGCATGCGGACGCGACGCTTCAGGGCCCGAGCTGCGCTGTACAGTCGGCCAACGGCTTCGGTGCAACACCGTACCCCAACTGCACCCCGCCATGCAGGCTCACGCGGCGGAGACGGCGAAAGCACGCAATTGCTGAGACAGAGGCAGCAGCTGAGGCGGCGTCAACGTCGGGGGTGCATGAGCGATGCAGCGGTGCGGCCTCAGGGTCCCAACCTGGGCCAGTCCCAACCCAATGGTGCGTCGCGCGGCACGGGGCGCTGTCAGCGCACGTCACCTGGTGGCAAGGCGCACGGGCGCAGCTGTGGGCGCACAGCGCAGTCCGGCGCGACACTGGCGCACAGCATGCGCCGCATGGGCACTCCGCGTGCTTAGCATACACGTGGACATGGGGGCTGCGAGGCGGGGCGAGCGGCGCCGGAGGGTTTTGCGCGGTTCAGGGGGGTGCACCTGCATGCAGTCCGCCAGCTCTATTGCGCTGTCACACATTACTCGATCCTGCTGACGGTGCGCCTCGCCCACATCTCCTGACTAGATAGCAACTCTCGTGACCGCTGAGCGACACGCCGATGCGCTGCAGGGTCACGTTGGGCGCGCGGGCGTCATTTGCGCTAGGCGAGGGTGGTGCGCTGGGCGGCGGCAGCGGCAGCGTGAAACGCACCAGCGATGGACTGTTGGTGGGGCCGGGGCCCGGGCCGGGGTCTGGTCCGGGCGGCTCTACCTCCAGCGGCGTGCTGTCGCGGCTGCTGGTGCTGGGGCGGCCGTCAGAGTCGGTGGAGAGCGCCGTCAGCTTCTCGGGTGGGTGGCGGGGTTGGGGTGTTTGTTGCAAATTGCAAAGCAACGGGGATGGCAAGGGGTTAACCGGGATGGCAAGGGGGCGGGTTTGGAGGCGGTGTGCGGATGGGAGGCAAGGGGCGCAGGCAAGGGTGGCGGGCGCAGGCCCTTGCGTGGTGCGAGGGAAGTGGCCTTGGCATTAGGCGGTGGGCGGCGTGGTGGCGCCCTGGGTCGCCCTGCATTTGATCCAGATTGTGAAAGTTATACCATGCCGTGAGTTCCATCCCTTAGGACACCAGACCCCGGCAGTTCCAAGCAGGCGCAACTGGGTTACCAGCGCCGCCTCTGCTAACCACCAACTGCCACCCACACCTGTGCACAGGTGACGTGGCGAGCAGTACGAACAACTGCGTGGGGTACGGGGACGAGTACGACAGCTCGGAGGAGCAGGAGCCCGAGTGCAGCGCTGACTCAGCACGAGCGTACGGCAAGGTGTGGCGGAGGGGCCGAGTCCTCAAGGGGGGTCGGGAGTTGCTCAGGAGGTCGGGCACCCTTCCCACACTTCCTCGTGCTGCCTCCGCCTGCCCCCAGAGTGACCGGGCGCGGCTGGTGGACATGTGGATTGAGAGCGCGCTGCTGGTGAGCCGCGACGTGCGGCTGGACAAGCGCCACTTCGACCGCACCACGCGGCAGAACCTCAAGAAGATGAGGCCGGCCAGCGCGCAGGTATTGCGCGGGGAAAGGGGGCAAGCTCAGGGGGGGGGCGAACGTGCGCTCCAATCCCAAGTGAACTTAGACCGGGGTTACGGTAGTAGCGGGCTGCGGCTGCGCGGGCTGGCGACAGATACAGCAGCGGGAGCAGGTGTTGCAGGGGCGCCGGCGGCCGGGCGACGACGGAGGGTTGATGGCGCAAATGAATGAAAACACGTTATTCATCACGCGCGCCGGCCTGTTGCCGCTGCCGCTGCTGCTGCCGCTGCTGCTGTGCAGGCGGTGTTGTCGGAGCTGGCGGAGCGGTGCTGGGACGGCACGGCGGACATCGCAAAGGAGGTGCACCGACTGGTGAGTGCCGCAGCCGCGGGGCGGGGCGGGCGGGGAGGCGGGAGGCGTCGGCATGGAGGCAGGCCACCGGGAGGGAGGGTGGGGCGGAGGTGAGGCAGGCGGTGGTTGATGGACGTGATGGTGGGACAGTGTTGCATCATTCCCAGTCGGAAATACGAGACTCTAAGACGCTGCGGATCACAAGCCGAATGGCCGTTTGGAACGGGAGCCACGTCCCATGGTATTTTTACAGAAGCAAGCTGGGCGAAAAACGTGCCGCAGATACGCTGCCCGCCCACCCCACCAAACCCTGCCCGTCCAACCCAAAATCTGTACCGACCAATGCCCCGGAACGCGGCCTCCCCTGCACTGCCGCTCTCTCGCCTCCGCCCCTCTCTCTCCCTTCAGGTAAGCCACGCCAAGGCGCAGGACAAGTTCGCGGTGGGTTCGGCTGTGGGCGCCGCCACGTTGGTGTCTCACAACAGCCGCACCAGCATCAGCAGCAGCGGAGGCGGAGGCCTGCCCGCGTCGGCGGCGGCGGCAGCAGCGGCGGTGGCGGCGGTGGGCGGCGGCGGGTCGCGGCTTGTGTCGTCAGGTGTAACAAACTGACTCGCGGCTTGGCCTTGCGACCTGTTGGGACCTCAGTGCTCTGTGTTTGCCTCATCTCAAAGCGGTTGCGGTCGGTTGCCAGCCTTCCATGTGAAGTGGGTATTCGCAGCCCGCCGCACGAGGCTGCGCAGCCAGCCGCAGTGCTGCTAGTGAGCGTGGCAGTCCGTTTGGTGCGTGTCCACTCAAGCTTTGTCGCACTCCTGCCCTTGGCTTGAGGGGTCAGATTCAACAATTGCCTATCAGCGCCAACCACTAGGCTGCTGGAAGCCCGCCGCGGCGTGCCTCGGGCGCACAAGCGGTTCAGAACAGGCCCGCGCACACAGGCGAATCGTGACCTGTCACCTCGCAATGAAGCGGAATGCCCGAATGTGCACAGGGCATGAGGGCGGGGCCCTCAGGCCGCAGCAGCACAACAGACCTAGCACAGCACTGCGCGTTACAGATGTGTCGTCTTGCGGCAGCAGCAGGCGGCCCTTCCAGCCACCCAGTCATGCACCACACGTCCACACGCGTCCAGTCCCTCCCTCTTCACATCAACAAAGGCGCCCTTGCCGTGTGCGCTTCTGTGCATTCCACGGCAGCACCATTGCCTAAATGATGATGTATGTGCCGCACGCTTGACCCCTGGAGGTGGTGTAGCCCCCCTTGTGACAATTATGTGGGCCACCGAATGCTGTCCAACTTCAAGTGCAAACACACTCTGCTGTATGAGATGCCGTTCGTCATTTTCGACCGCCACTTGCCGTGTGCGCGCAGCCCGGCGCGGCCACGTGACTGTGTATGCCGTACTATGCAGGATGTAAGTTCACATTTCTGTTCACACACGCGACACACGGCACCACCGCAACTAGAATAGCCAATTGGTCATGGTTTGTAACACACACATCTGGAGGTGCGCGGTGGCGCCGCCGGCCCAGCCTGTAGACCCATACGCCGACCGCACCCCACCCGCCTACGACCCAAACTGATAGTTCACGTGTGGCACATCTGTGTGACCGGGCACACAAACACCGAATGATGCAACAACCCTCCGGACACACACGGGTGTTGGTAATCATCACACGCTGTGTGTGCGCAGCATGCCAGGCCCCAACCACAGGACCGATGCGTCAGCCGTGAGTGGGATGCGTTCACGTCGGCAGCAGCCATGCACAGAACCGTTCCTAGGCCCCCCCCAAACTTCAGCAGTACTTCGCTACAAAACAAATGACACGCACACTGCTCATTGCGCTGTCCCTGCCCTTCCCTATGCTCCCTAGTTACACAGCAGGGCAGCAGCGGAGCCGGCACCGGCATGTGAACAAAGGTAAGGAACAAGGCAGCGCGACACACAAATTTCCAACCAGTGCAGTACAGTTCGCTCCCCCTCTCTCCCTCTCGCCACACATACTTCAACAGTGCAAAAGAACCAGCATATGCACGCCATTACGAAGCCAAGTAAGACCTCCACCACCACAACCACACGCAACAGCAGCCACCCGGGCAACCAACACAACACAGCCAGCGCGGGACACGGCGCATCTCCCTGTCCCTGTCCACACCCGCGGTGGCCGGTCCCGCACACATGCACCCACACACCCACACACGCCCGCCGGCGCCAGCCATTGCCACTCCCCGCACGGCAGACCATGCACTCAATCCAGCCCAGCGCCCCCAATCCTGCCCCGCCCTTCCCCTGGCTAAACTGAATCTCCTCACCCCGATCTCCCTCGCGACCTCATCGGCTGCCGTCAAGGCTGCCGCTGCCGCTGCCGCCTGCCAGACCACCACTCCTTGCCACGGCGGTCGCCACCGCCAGTGAGTCCGGGAAGAAGGGGTAGGAGTAGACAGCCACCTGTGTGACGAGTACGGCGGCAGCGGGAGCAGCAGGATTTACAACAGCGCGTGAGCGGTGGCCGGCATCAGCGCCACAGGCAGGTGGGGTTGCGTAGCCGTGGCGAGGTTCGATGACCAGTCACGGACTGCGGCCCTCGTGCAGACCCCCGACTAGAACGGGATACGTGCGCGCGGTGGGCGGGCGCGGATGGCCGGGTGGGGCGCGTGGTTAGGTGGCCGGGGCCCCGGCGATGGGGAGGACGACGGCACAGGCAGCGACACACCAGCATCACACACCTTGCCTCCTCCCCCTCCTCGTCGCTGTCCCGTTTCAACATCACCTCATTCCAGGATCCCCCGCCCCCAAAGTATTATCGCTTGCAACTGTCGCCTCTGCCTGTGCTCCGCTAGTTTGGCTTGGTTTGGTGTAGTTTGGCTGGTATTTGCATCCCCGCCCCGCCGCGCGCCACCGCGGCGCCCTCCCCCCCACACGCACCTTTGCAAACTGCGGCGGCGCCAGCACCTTGCCGAAGAAGAAGCAGCACAGCAGTGTTCGCGCGCTGTGCTCCTTGTTCATGTTGGCAGCCAGCTTGTCGATCAGCTCCATGTCGGCGGCCAGGTCGGTGCGCTGAGGCATAGGGAGGGAGGGGGCAGGGTTGTAAGTACCAGCCCAAGCTATCCAAAAGGGGGAGAGGTGTTGCAGCATTCCCAGAAAGGAACCCGAGGTATCAGGGGTGTTGTGAGGTGTTGTGCCGGGCGACGGAGAACCGGACACAGCTGCGCGCGGTGGCACGTGTGTGTGTTTGTATCGTGTGGTTCTTTCCATCACCCAAGTAGACAACAAAGACAACCCACCTCGATCCCTTCGCGCGCGTCTCCGCCCACCAGCGGCCGACCTCCGCCGCCGCCGCCTCCCGCCATGCCCGCCTGCAGCTGCTGCAGGAAGGACGCCGCCGAGCCCTCCAGAGGACACCCGGTCCCCATGCCGCCAGGACTGGGCGTGTGGCCCAGGGCCGTGAGGATCAGTCGCCGCTCGTCATACACCTGCAGCGCGTGAATGGTTTTTTCATCACATTCCCATTTAAAAGCATGAAGCGCTTAGACGCAGCCCATGATGAGACTGACAAACCAACGCCTGCCGGCCAACCACGCACACACGTGCGCGTTACACACACGCACACCCTTCCTCGCGATCTCCTCTTGCAGACTTGCACTCTCTAGGGCACACACGACACGCCACACAACACACACAACTACTTACACGCACACGGTCGCACGTATCACACATACACACGCTTCTTTTAATTACACACGAACACACACACACACACGGTTGTCTGGGCAGGCTTTCGTTTTGTAATTTAACACACGGTCGCACCTTGGCGATGAGCCCCCGGTACAGGTCGTACACGGCTGTGATGTCGGCGGCCTGCTGCGGCGTCAGCTGCAGCGAGCCCACCACCGTGTCCCAGTGCCCGACCGGCGGTGCGGCGGGCTGGCCCGTCTCCAGGTTCATGCTCAGCAGCTGAGCGACGGCGGAACAACGGGACGCAGCAGTTACGCCAGTTGGCAGGTGCTGTGTGTGCGTGTGTCCAAGAACATTATGGACGCCGCAGCCCGCCCAGCCGCCCAGCCCGACACACACCCAGGGCGCACAAGCGCCCGCACCCTCACACACACATGCCCCCTCCCACCTGTCTCATGAGCTGGCTGTTGAGCAGCACCAGGTGTTTGAGCATGTGTCCCATGCGCTCCACAGCCGCAGTCACCTGGCAGCCGGGCAGGCGGGGAGGGAGGGAGGGGCAGGAAGGCAGGGGGAGTGGCTACCATATGCCCGAGCCAAACGAATAGGTCCCGATGGTCAAGCAAACGTCGCCCAAACCGGGGCAGGCAGGGAGATTGAAGGGGCACACCGGACACCGCGGCCTACAGCACACCCACAGGGTGCTGTCATGGCCCCTCCCTGGACTGCGTCTTGACGTCACATCAGCCTTACAGGGAACGGTGGTAGCAACCCCCTCTCCTTCTCGCTCTCCCTCTTTCCCACCCTCCCTCCTTCCCGCCCTCCTTCCCTCCTTCTCCCTCTGCCGCTCCCTCTCTCCCTCTCCCTCTCTCCCTCTCCCACTGCCACTCTCTCTCCCTCCTCCACAACTCTTGCCTTCTGCACTATGGGGTTGTCGCTGTCGCAGCAGGGGTAGGTGCAGTGCAGCAGCGCCGCCGACACCTCGGCCAGGAAGGCCTTGTACTGGGGGATTACCTGTGCGTGGGGGAGATGGGGTTGGGTTGGTTGGCCGGTTGGTGGTTGGTGGCTGTGGTGGCCACGCACACACGGGCCCACAGGCCGGAGCGCTGCATACAGGCGGCTGCAGGAGGCAGGAGCCACGCTGCCTACCCCACGCTGCCTGCTGGCGAGGTTGAGAGCGGTGACGCGGTCACCTACATCAACCAATTTGTACGCATTCTGCAGCGGCCCGCCCACGCCCCATCTGGCACATGAAACAGCACACCTGCTCCTTCTTCATGTTCTTGAACTGCTCCTGCGCCTCCACCGGCCCGCTGACCACGTTATTTGCGGCGCTGCTGCCAAAGCAGCTGCGGTGCACCACCACCACCGCACCGTCAGCGGTGCCACCATTGCCGGCGCCGGCGCCGGCAGCGGTACCTGTGGTGTCGTCGGGAGCCTGGGGCGTGGCGCCAACGCCAATGCCGATCCAATCGGGCTGTGTGACGCAGCGCTCCTCCAGCGCCCTCACCATACCCAGCTGCTCGTCACGACAGCTGAGCACCTGCGGGCGGTTGCAGGGTGGTGGTGGTGGTGGTGGTGGTGGAATAATATATTCCAAACCCAACTAAACCGGGCGAGGCGAGGTGGGGGAAGGTGTGAGGGTAGGCAAGAGAGCGCGGGAGCCGGGCTCGCATGGTCACAACCACAGCGCTGCAGTGTGGCAAGCGGCCGGTGTACTAGGTAGTAGTGATTCGGCCGTTCGGAAAGGGGTGCAGCGGCGGCCGGCGGCCCGGCAACCCGATGGGTGAGAGGGACTGCCGACAGCAGCCCCTTCGCTCGGCACGTGCTGGTTGCCGACACGTTGCACAGCCGCCTGCGTTCCGCTGGCACGCCCCCGCCATGCACCATGAGTGGGGGCGCTGCGCAACACCCCACCGCGTGCCCCCACGGCTCCCGCCTCCCGCTCTTATATTATAGCGCGTTGCCTGCAGCCCCATTGCTCCGGCGTCTGCAGCCGTAGCTCTCCTGTCAACGAGCTCCAGTATCCTGGAGTGGGCTGCAGGACGCCCCCAGCTGCTCAGGCAGACCTCGCCGCGGCAGCCGGTTCCCACTCGTACCTTCTCCAGCACCTTCTCCTTCCGCTTCAGCACCTCGTTCTCCGCAGTTAGCTGCGCATACGCAGCTTGCTTCTCCGCCACCTGCGCAGCACCACTCGCTTCGCGTGGGCTGGGCAGGCTTGAGGCAGGGCTCGAGGAGGAAACACTTAGGGCCTTGCTCACCTCCCGCTCCAGGCTGGACATTTTCTCCTTCTGCCTTGCTCGAAAGCGCTTTTGCGCGTTTGGCGGAGCCTCCGTTTTCTGCGTGTGGCCGGAGCCCGAGCTGACTTCCTGGGTTGGCGCGGCCATGGCCGAGAACACGAAATTGTCCGCTAGGTACTGCTCAAATTCTCCAGGCATCAATTGCATTTGTGATGCCATGTTCAATTTTGTTCAACGAGAGACCATTTGCAACGAGGGTGCAGGGCTTCCAGATACTGTGAGTGGATTGTAAAGCTTTATCTTTAAGGTGATGGACAAAGTAACACGCTTGGGCAGTAAAATCCCCTGGGTGTGTCGGTGCCCGACCGGCAACCTTGGTCATGCAGGCACGAACCTCCAGGCCCCCGCTCCAATGCGCCGACAGCAGTGTGCAGCCTGTAACCGCCCTGGATGTAACAGCACGCTCTGCATCTGCCTGAATTGCTTTGGGAACCAGTAAATGGCCCCGGTGCTCAGAGTCCTGACTGGCACCCCTGCTGGCCGTGTCGAATCCCGCGCCGGCCCGCACCAACCAGCCGGTGCCCGAGTCCCGAGATAGCTTGCACGCACGACATCAACCGGTATGCGTCCACGACTGGTGTAGCTCAAGCCATGTCTGCGGGAAAGCGTTAAAGCGGGGACTCCTCGGCATGCTGGGGACGGCGTGCATGGCGGAGGGGGGAGGCCCCTTCGCACCATCAACTGCATACACTCGATAGGTATTCATTACATTCCAGCTAATGTAGTGTGCAGCAGTGGCCAAGCTACCAGTGACTGTCCCTAAAAAGTAAACGAAGCACACTTCCTCAGCCCTCGTCACTTGTAATGGCCTGCACAAAGGCCATACGGTACAGCTCTGATACAGAAAAGAAGTTTCGCTAGTGCACGCCAACGCCGCTCTTGGGTCGGGCGCACTGGCGTGCTGGCATGCGGGAATGCGCGTTCGGCCCTTCAGACCCGCAGCAGCTGCAGCTACATCACGGAAGCTTAAGACAACGACAACAGACCTAAGCGGATCCGGCCAACTGGGCATTGGCTGGCTAATAGCGTCAACCCGCCTTGGGGCCACAGAACCCTAGTCGACCAGATGCTCGCACCACCTCGCACTCCAAGGGCGCCAACCTCAACATCGGCGCCCTCACCGTCCGCGGCCCTCCACCACAGCGACCAAAGCGCTTTCCCAAGCCAGGATGCTACAATGGTGGGCGGTGGAGCTCCTGCTTCTGGGCCGCTGGACGCGGAGACGACGCACCACCACCACCTGCCAATTCCGAACCCGTCCGCACCCCACAGCCCGACAGCGGCGGTGCCAGCCCCACCTTCCCCAGACCGACCTCCTGCCTCAGACCGCTTGCAACAACATCACCCGAACGCACATCTACACGTCCACCACGACCCCTCCCACGTGTGGATCCCGGAGCTGATTGACCGCATCGCAGCCCACCTGCCCAACCCCAACCAGGTCCCGCTCTGTCTGCGCCTGGTGAACACGGCCGCCGCCACACACCTGCGCCGCCGCCGCGACCTGAAGGTGCGACTGTCGCTGCCGGTGCCGCATGCCGAGTTCGTGTGGCGCTTCGGCGGCGGCGGCAGTCGCGCCGCGGATGGTGGTAGTGGCGGTGACAGCGGCGGGTGTGCAACGGTTCACAGCAAGGAGCAGGTCGTTGACGGCTGCGGAGGAAGTGCAGGCGGCGATGGCCTGCCGCAACCCCACACAACAAGCTGGCAGGTTCGGCAGTTGCTGCCACTGGCGGCCCGCAGCGGCGCTGTGGAGAACCTGCCAGTAGCTGCCGCCGCGCTGCGGGCCGCCTTCACGCCGCCGCCCCCAACTCCGTCGCCACCGTTGGCGCCCCCGGCCGCAAGCGCAACGCCGGGAAATAACAGCGGCAGTGGCACTGGCACCGACAGCGGCAGTGATGGGCCGGCGGTTGTGTCTAGTGCTGATGTGGTCACTGGAGGAGGAGGAGTGCTGCTGTCGGCGGCGGCGGGAAGCGGCTCGGCGGCGGCACTGTCACCTGGAGAGCAGGTGGTGGCGGCAGTGGGCTCGGCGGCGGTTGCGGAGGCGGCGGGTGCGGGCCATTTGGCGGCGGCGGTGTGGCTGGTGCGGGTGGGCGGCTTCGCGGCGACCAAGACGGCGCTGGAGCGGGCGGCGCGAGCGGGCGATGAGGCCATGTGCAGGTGGGGGGCTGGGGTGCCGGCCTGCAGCGTGCGTATGTATCGATGTGCCTGTTAGGAGCACACGGCGCACATATTACATGCTGATGTGCGTATGCGCTGATGTGCGTGTACTGTTTCCTCCTCGTCTCATAATTGTACGGTACGGTACCGCGTCGTCGTACCTGCACAGCGCAGCTTCATGTGCCAGCCATGCTCCGCCCCTCCGGCCCTCTCTGCCTGCACAAGCCGGTGCCCGTCCCAGGGTCTTACCTACCCCAGCCGCCCCCCGGCCCCGTCCACGCTTCCCCATGCATTCTGTGTATGTCTGCCTGTGCACGCAGGTGGCTGCTGGGCGCTGAGGGCTGCTGCCCCTGGACCTTTGCGGCGCCGGCGGCGGCACTGCGGGCGGGGCATGCGGTCCTGGGCGAGTGGCTGATGCGGCGGCGGCCTTGCGGAGCCGGCACCGGCCCAGGGGTGCCGATGTGCGCGTCCCTTACCTCCCTGTCCCTGTCGTCTTCCACCCCGTCTCCGTCCCTGCCGGCGCCGGCAGCAGCCTGCAGCAACAGCGGTGGCGGGGGAGGGCCCGATTGTGGCAACAGCGGTGGCGGGGGAGGCGGAGGTGGCGATGGTGGCGATGACGGGCCGGCGCCGCAGCGGCCGGGTCAGGTGCTGGGCGGGCGGCGCACGTGGTTGGACGGCGTGATGGCGGCGGCGGCACGTGGGTGCTGCCTGCAGCAGCTGGTGGGGCTGCATGAGCGATGGCTGGACAGGTGGGTGGGCGGGTGAGGGAGGGAGGTGGAGGTGCGGGGGTGGAGGTAGTACAGCTGGAGGAGAGGGGAGGTAGTCGAATCCAAGCCCAATCATTCGAGACCCAGGGGAGGGGCGCGTGCGGCGACGGATGCACCCACATGCAGACTCGCATCACGCTGCGTAGCCTGCAGTGTCCTTACCCAGTGCTATCTAGCAATATTTCCCTAACCTTTCTCCGCCACCCCCAGCCGCGGCGCCACGATTGAGGGCCCCGGCGCCAACCTGGTGCTGGCGGCGGCGGCGGGCTCGCCCACAGCCGACTGGGCTGACAAGGTGGGATGGGTCGCGTGACGGAGCAGCAAGCAGGGCGGCAGCTGGGGTCCGGGGAGCACGTGGGATGATGAGAGCCTAGATCGCAGCTGGCAAGGCCTGGCAAACAGCAGGGCATACAAAGCCTTGGCGTCTATTATTAGCATCTTAAACAGATTTCTCTCTTGCTTGCCAAATGCTCGCCAATCGTGCAGGTGGTCTGGCTAGCGAACGCGGGTTATTGGAGTGGCACTCCAGCAGCGGCGGCGGCGGCGGCGGTGCCGGGTGGCTGGGAGCGCATTGAGAGGCTGCGAGGTCGCGGCTATGCGGTTGGGCCGGATGCGGTGGAGGCGGCGGCGCGGGCGGGGCAGGTGAGATTGCGTGGGCACGGGGGATGCGCGGGCCCGGGAGGTGTGGCTGGGTTGCAGGGAGTGGCGTGTGGGAGCGAGCGCATAGGAAGTGCATGCGATGCGGTGCGGCAGTCATGGCGTTACGCGGGATGTGCTTGGTGCAGCTGTGCGAGGAGGAATAGACCTTAGCCGTGTCGCGCCTTGGCGTGGCCCCTACCCTTATGAAGTGCAGCCCTCCCCTTCCCTCCCATCTGCCCTCTCAGTTGGACGTGCTGGACCACTTGCTGCGCGGTGAGTGGCGGCTGCATTTGGGACCGGCGGCGGTGACGGCGGCGGCGGCGATGAACGCGGCCGTCGGCGCGGGGCAGTTGGCGGCGCTGCAGGTGAGTGAGGCGCAGCTGGGTGGGCTGCTGACAACATCAAGTCGGATGGGATGGCAAGGCAGGGGAGGGCAGGGAGGGGAGGCAGGAGAGGGGGAGGCAGGGGAGGGCAAGGCAGGGGAGGGCAAGGCTGGGAAGGGCCTATGTCTCAGTGCGTACCGTTGGAATGGGAGGAGGCGCGGTGGCGTGGCCTACTGACCTCCAGCGTGCTGCCCTGCACCGTGCGCCCTCGACGGGTAGCCCAAATCCGTGCCTAGCCATGGCGTCCCTCCATACTTTCTCCGGTCTAACGCACCTCCCGCCCCCTGCCCCCTGCCTCCTGTCCCGCCCTACCGGCAGCTGCTGGTGGCGGCGTGCGGGTGCAGGCCACAGGAGATGCACCTGATGCGGGCAGCCGCGGGCACTGATGTATCAGTGGTGGGTTCAAACTGGGGAGCAAAGCCATTTCGGCAGGTTGCGTTGCTCCGGTTGGGTGTGCGGTGATCGTGTGTATCAGCCCAACCGTCGCAGGAAGACACACATACCGTACATACACACACGCGCCCTGTGCCCTGCCCCTTTAGTTCTCCTGCGCCCAGCCCCTCCCTCCGCGCTGTCTTGCAACGCCTCCTCGCCTCACCCACCTCCCTCCCCTGCCCCTCACCTGCCCCTCACCTGCCCGTTTACCCGCCTGTCTGCTTGCCTGCCTGTCCGCCCCACCTCTCGCGCCTCAGCTCACATGGCTGCTGGACCAGGTGGGGCTCCGCCTCGTGTCCACAGCCGGCATTGGCACAGGCACTGACGTAACAACACACGCAGCGCCAGCCCCAGGTGCGGTGCCCGGGGCCGTTCCCGCGGCCCCACCGGGTGCCGCCGCCGCCGCTGCAGGCGCAGGCGCGGCCGCCGTCGCTGGCGGCGGCGGTGCCGCCCTTGAAGGCCCCATCTCCGCGGATGAGTTGCTGCGTGTCGCCGCCGGCTCCGAGGCTACCGCCGGCAGCACCGCAGTCCTGCAGGCGCTGTGGGACTGGAGCTGGAGCGGCGTTGGCGGCAGCGGCGGCACCTACGGGGACAGCGGCGACGGCGACGGTGGAGGCGGAGGAGGAGCGGGAGGAAGCGGCGACTGCGGCGGCGGCGGAGCAGCAGGAGGCGGCAATGGCGCTGTCGGAGCTGCAACTAGCCGCTTGAGTGCTCCGGCAGGCGGTGCGGGCCCCACGGATGGCGATTGGGGGCGTGCGGCGCTGCGGTGCGCCTGGCGCTCCCAGGCCCTGTTCGCGGCGGCTGTGGCGGCGGGCAGTGAGGAGAAGGCGGCGTGGCTGGCGGAGCGGGGCTGCGGCATGCCGGTGCGTGGGAGTCAGGGGGGAAGTCATCGCAGGCCCATGAGAGGCCGTGGGGGAGGCAGTGGCCAAGTGTCGGGCAGCTGGCGGGGCCACGTCATTTGGTGTTGCGGCAGTGGTGATGGTGGTAGGTATTCGACGTAGGCGTAGACGGCTGTGGGCTGCACTCAGTGCCCTTGGTTCCTTTTATGTGTAGCAGCCAGACGCGCCCGTAGCCTGTACCTACTTCCCCCACAAATTTCTGCTTGCCTCTTAGTTTACGTCATCTCATTGGAATGGGGGTGCAAGGAGCCCTCCCCTTCACGCCCTACCCACAGGCCGACGGCAGTCCCTACGTGCACGCCGCCGCCACCTTTGACCAGCTCATGCTGTGCCGCCTGCAGCATCTGGGCTGTAGCCCTGGGCTGCACAGCATTGCGCTTCCCGGCAGTGGCACTGTAGCAGAAGCTGTGCTGCGGTGACTGGCAGCGGTAGCAATAGCAACAGCAGCCCTCATGCGCGTGCGGCTCTCGGGGTCTGAGCAGCATGCTCAACGGCGCCAGTGGCTCTAGCGCTGGCGGAATGCTCGACAGTCCTACAAGCGGCCTTGTACCAGACGCTGCCGCCGGCAGTGCGGACCCGTAGGCCCTGGGGCGCCCGTGGTTGATGGCTGGGGGCGGAGGCGGAGGCGGAGGCACGCGGTGACGCGGCAGACCTCACGAAAAGGGGGGGAGCGAGCGCGGGGCCTGAGGGCGTGCCACAACGAGGCACACATAATGAAGTGGTGGTGTGGCGCCTAGAGACGTGAGAGCGGGGCTCACCAGTACAGCTGCGTGTGGTGGGTGGGCGGTTGGTTTCCGGGCGGTGACTAAATCATGCTGCGGGATGACCTGAGCCTTGCGTTTTAGTTGTGGTGCAATCCTGTGTCGCCTGTTTGCCGTTCACTCCATTGGTGAATCTTCACCGTGAAGGCGCAACCGTGCTAGTTCCGGACAATGTGACATGTCTCGTTGGGGACTGAAGGAGGCAGCGGGTCTAACGGCCGGGGGCACTGTTCGACACGCCGAAGTGTGGTTGCGGAGTGCGGCACAGCCAGTTTGCAGCAGGTCACGTAACTGCAAGGAAAGCGCTTAAGATGACTGGCACATGTGCGTGGTGGTGATTGGCGTTGCCAGGCGCGGTTCCCTACGGTCGTCGAATTACGCGTGGATGGATGCCCAGCTTTTCTGAGCAGGAGCTTCCGCTGACCGGTGCAGCAGGTTGAAGTCCGCACACATGCAGCTATGCAATGCCACGAGCTGTCTGGCGACAAGGCAACGATGCGGAAACCGAGGAACACGGCAAGAAAGCAAACTTTCACATTGCCGAAGTCTCGTGCTGTAGCGATATACTCACGTTGTACTTAACATAGGATTTGCTTTTGGAGAGCAAAAACACCTCGATATCTGAGAGTTAAAAAGGTCACCGCAAGTTACGTGGTGTGTCTTCCCCAGGAGAGGGTGCAGACGCTAGGCCATGGCACACATAGAGTAGACAATTGCAACTACCATACGAAGACTCACATTTCAGACCCTCTTGGCCCAGAAAACATAGAGCCTGAAATGACGCCACCTTGGCGAGGCGAGCTCTGTTAGCCCCGTGGGTGATCGAATTGCTCCATTGGATCTCTTCACTCAGAAGGGCCGCTTTCACCCCTGAGCCGACGTCGAGCTCAGCCGCTCGCCTAGGATGCAGGAGTTTTATGCTGACCCCGGCTCGCTTGAGCGGCCGGTCCTAGTTGTTGGAGCTGGCGTGGCTGGGCTCCAGGCAGCTCGGGCGCTACTGAAGCGGGGTCTGCAGGTGGGCAATCGAGGGGTGTGAATTTTACTGCGAGCTTCCGGGCCACTGCCGAGGCGAGTCGTGACGCTGAGGCCATAAAACGCAGGTGGTGGTGCTGGAGCAGTCTGAGGATGTGGGAGGCGTCTGGATACGGTGAGTCGCGCTCCTTTCGTGTGCGGGCGCTGGGCTGGAAGCGACTAGCGGCCGTTTGCCTGAGGACGTGGGCGAGCCACCCACCTGACCTCAACGCTCCCCCCCCACGATCTCCCGCAGGAACTACGCTGGTTATGGGCTTCAAGGTGCGCCCCGGATAGTTGCGGATGCAGCCTGAGCAGGGATCCTGTTATGTGGAGGCCAACCGGTCCTGCAGGGACACAACGGGTACCGCCACGTCGACAAACGCTCTTGCCACGACGAGCCCGTAATCCACAAACTAGGTGGCACTCGCGACCTACTGCAGCGGCTTGGCCCGAACTCAGAAGATGGCATGGTTTAAATACTGACGTAAGGGGTTTCATGCCGTGCCGTGTGCAGTGCCGTGGGAGAACTACCAGTTTCCGGAGTTCCCCTACCCGCGCAAGACTGAGTTGGAGCAATACCCCAGCGGCGAGCAAGTGCGGGAGTATGTTCAGGTGCGTGGCATGGCACATGGCCATGGGGCGTTGGGGATGGCGTGGGGACTTTCGGGTTATACTTGGTGCCATCGTTACAAACTGCACGGTCGTTCTGGCCAACCTGCCTTCAACGGAAGGTACCTCCCTTCTACAACATTACAAAAAGCCATGTTGCGATTGCCCCCTGCAGTCCTACGCCCGGCATTTTGACCTGTACCGGCACATTCTGTTCAGCTGCAAGTTGATTAGCCTGCGCCGGAAAGTCCCGGTGCCGCCCGCTGCTGGCTCCGGTCCGGGCCACGGCCTCCGCCCCGGCACAGGACCAGGGCCAGTGGCGGAAAAGCGGATGTCAACCGAATTCCACACGTCAGCATCCGCCATGTCTGGCGCGAACAACGACGCACGCCGCAGCGGCAGCGCCAGCACCAACGGCTTTGGCCCCATGGCTCCCCGCGCCTCAGCTGGAAGCGCCGCTACGGTGGCGGCGGGTAGCGGCTGGGGCGGTCACGCCACGTCCCCGCCCCCGCACTCGACCATGGGGCGGCGCAGCTTTGGCACCGTGTTCAGCTCCTCAGCCAAACGGCTGTTTGGACAGCTGGTGGGTGGCGGCGGCGGAGCGCAAGGCAGCGGCGTGCACAGCAGCGCCAGCGCAGTTACGATGCCGTTGCAAGACGGCGTGGCTGCAGGCCGGCCGGCCGTGCGCGGCGCGGGTGCGGGTGCTATTGGGGGCCTAAACTCGCGCGGTGGCGGCTCTACCACGGAGCAGGTGGCGCGGACGTTTGGCGGCGGCGCAATGCAGCAGCCTTCGCCCGTGACTGCCGGCGCGGCGGCGGCCGAGCGCATGGGTGGCGCCAGCAACGGCGGCGGCGCCGCTCCCTCGGGCGACGGCCCTGACTCTGCCGGCGCCCGCGGGCCTGTGTCTGGCTCGGCTGGGCTGTCGGGGAGCAGCAGCACCAGCGGGGAGCACGCCGACGGTCCAGACGGCACCAGCAACACCGGCGCCGGCTCGGCGCAGGCCAAGAGCTCCACCGCTGGCGCCACCGTCAACCACAGCAGCAAGGGCGGCAACCTGCCCACGACACGCGGCGCGGCACCCCGCGTGCCGCCGTCAGGCGCCAAGGGCGCAGCCAGGGGCAGCTCTCCCAGCCGCAGCGGCTCCTGGGCAGACGCCCGCCGCATCCGCCGGCAGCAGCAGCGCGTGGCGGCGGCGGAGCGCGCCGCCGCCGCGGCGGCGGACGGCGCGGCGGCGCGGCGGGCGGGTCTGGCGGGCGACGGTTGGTTGGCGCTGTACGAGGACATGACCACGGGCAAGCAGTACATGCTGGAGGTGTCGTACGTCGTACTGGCCACGGGGCTGTACGCCACGCCCTTCATCCCCAGCATCCCCGTGAGTGTGCATGGATCCCGAGGGGCGGGAGGCGGGGTTGTAGGTACCATAGCCCAAATCAACCGAACCCACTGCAAAAGAGGGACGGGGGTTCTGCTTGGTGCAGGGGGCCAGTCTTCGAGCGCCTGTGGCTGCCAGGCGCATGAAAAGGCTTTGCAAATGCTCGTTCGGGACTCCTGCAATGCCGGCCTCTCCATTGTGCTCACTTGCTCCTCCTCTGGCTTGCCCCCTGCCCCGCCACCCACCCGCAGGGCCAGGAGCTGTACCGCGGGCTGCAGGTGCACTCCAAGGACTTCACGGACGCGGCGGTGGCGGCCGGCAAGGAGGTGCTGGTGGTGGGCGCGGGCAAGACGGCGGCGGACATTGTGACCGAGCTCACTGCCACCAGCCAGGCCAGCCGCGTCACGCTGCTGTATCGCCGGGTAAGTTTTCCTGTCCACGTTTGCACGTGCTGCTTTCTTTCTAGCTGTTATGCTTCAATTTCGGCGAATTACTGCCTTTCCTGTGTGTTTTTATGTGCGTTTGGCAACCAGCTAACCAACCCCGCTGCCTCCCGTGGCACTTCCTCTCCTCGTGTGTCCCCGCAGCCGCACTGGCCGCTGCCTCGCGCCGTGGGCCCCGTCACCATCAAGTCGCTGGCCTACACGCGCCTCATCAGCAGCGCGCTACTGCCCTACTACTACGACGCCGGGCCCGGCGGCAAGGCGGCGGCGGCCTGCCTCACGCCGCTGCGCAAGGCGTTCTGGGTGAGCTGCCCCGCCTGTCTCGCGGCACACCCACACCCACCAGTTGTGACGCAAACGCCTGTTGCAAGGATCGTATTTCGCTTATCCGAATCCTGCTTTGTAGGCGCACGCATGTAAACAACCTGCACACTTAGCCATGCATGGTTGCGAAGCTGACGCTTGACACCCATGCGTCCTGCCATGATGCTGACCTCGCCACACTTTCGGGCGTTGCTCCCACAGATCCGTTTCATGGCCAAGGTGAATCAGACGTTTGGCGTGAAGAAGACGATGGGCGCGCCCGACCGGCCCATCTGCCAGGACATATGGTACAGCGGGCAGGTGCTGGATGCGGTCAAGTGGCCGGACGTGATCAACAACCCCAAAGTGCAGGCGCGGCAGGGTGAGTTGGGTGCAAGAGTGGCAGAGGTAGGCAGCGGAGAGCGCGAGGGTGCGGGCGCGTGGGCTGCAAGGGCGCGAGGGCGTGTGTGTATGTGCGAGGACAGTCGACACCTGCATCTCACTGCTACTTGTTGTCACACGGCTATTTGCGCATGTGCGCAGGCGAGGTGGAGTACTTCACGCCCGTGTCGGCGGTGCTCCGTGACGGCACCGAGCTGCAGCCCGACATTGTGCTGGTGGGTGGTGGGTGGTGGCTCGTGTGCTTCCCGCTGAGAGGCCGGGGCCAGGCAGGGCGGGGCAGGGCTAGGCGTGTGAGGGTGTTTCAGGTCCTCTGCCTGAGTCGTGCGTCTTCGTGCTCACGACTTAGTCGTTCGCTACGCCCCCGCTAGCTGCCTCCACTCGCTCACACCTGCTGCTCCTCCCCCGCACCCCTCGGCTGCCGCGCTCGCAGTACGCCACCGGCTACAGCAACCAGTACACCTTCCTGGAGCCCGACGTGCGCGAGGTGAGGGGCTGGGAGTGGGGGGGAGACGGAGAGAGAGAGAGATAGGGGGCAAGACGGCCTCAGCCCTTAGGTCTACGCCGCACCGCCAATGCGCCCGTGTGAGCACGTGCCCCGCCCCCCCCTTCCGTACTAAGCTAGCTTTCTCGTTCTCTCCTGCGTTTCTCCTGCGCCTCAATCGCGGCCCTAACACAAAGCACCATCGCCGTGCCTCACACTCTCTCCCTCCCTGCCTCCGCCTGCCCCCCGCCCCCCGCCCTTGCCCCCCGCCAGTCCATCAACGTGCAGCACGACGGCGTGTACCTGTACCGCCACGTGCTGGTGCCGGGGCTGCCCGGGCTGGCCTTCGTGGGCGCCGAGGTGTCCACCTTCAACAACATCCTCACAGCCGCGCTGCAGGTGTGTGTGCGCGTGCTTGTGTATATATGTGTGTGTATGTGTATGCGTACCTTCGTGCGTGAATGTTTTGGGGAGCACAGTCATGGTGCGGTTGGGATATGCACAACAAGACAAGCCTACACGCTGGCTGCCTCTGCGCGTCTTGCACGCCCCGTCTGTACCCTCCCGTCTTGTGTTCATACTGAAACAAGCAGGCCTCCACCCCCGCGTGTGTATGTGTGTGTGTGTGTGTGTGTGTGTGTGTGTGTGCGCCAGGCGGAGTGGTTGGCCTCGGCTCTGGCGGGCGAGGTGGAGCTGCCGCTGCCTCACGCCATGGCCGCGGACGTGGAGGCCCAGATGGAGTGGCGGCGCCGCACCATGCCGCCGCACAAGCTGCGCGGCAGCAGCGTCATGCTGTACATGCAGGTGCGCGTGTCCAGGCCCCCCGCAGGGCGTGCGTGTGTTTGTGTGACCTGTGTGCGCCGGTGTGTACCGCCTGACTACCGCGCGGTTCGACCTGACATGAAACGGGTGACGGCATGTTACACGTGCACCAAAGCTCTCGCGCATTCTGCCGGATCTTTGACACCGCCGCCTCAAGAACCGCTCCGCAACCTCCCTCTCTCCGCCACCCCCACCCTGCAGGCCTACCACGACCAGCTGGTCCGGGACATGGGCGCCGCCACACACCGCAAGCAGCCCAGCTTCCGCCACCCCTTCGCGGAGTGCTTCGAGCCCTACACCGCCCTTGACTACTCGGACGTCTTCATGCGCGACCCGCTCAAGGTCGCCGCCAGCGGCGCCGCGCTGGCTCAGGCCGCCGCCGTCCCGACGGCGGCCGCCGTCGCCGTCGGCCGCGCCACCGCTGCGGCGGCGCTCGCTGCCAACGGCACCGTCGACAACGGCACCGACGAGTCGAACGCCGCCAACGGCACGACGGTGGAGGCGGCGGCGGCGGCTGTGGCCGCCGCCGCCAACGCCACCGCCGGCACGGCGACGTCGCCGACTGTGCTTGGCACCACTAACAACGCCAGCTGCTCCGCCGCCGCCAGCTCCGGCGCGTACTTCACATCGCTGCGGGCGTCGAACAGTACGGGGGCGCAGTGGGCGCCGTGCCGTACCTCCACGTTGGCGTCCAACGGCCTTGGCGGCTTCTCCAACTACACGGCCGTGCACAGCAACAGCAACGGAGGGCCCAACTCGGGCGCGGGGCCCTCCCCCGTGCGGCCGGGCGGCGCGCCTGGCGCCACTGCCACCGCTGCAGCCAGCAACATCTACACCAACAAGACCATTGCCGGTCTGGCAGCCATCAGCGCGCGCAACGGTATGGGCGCCAGCAACGTCCGCAGCCCACCATGGATCTACGCACCCATGGCAGCAGGCGCCATTGCGGCCGCCGCCGCCCTGCAACCTGCAACCACCCAGGCGGCGATGCCCAACGCCGCCGCACGTGCGGCTGCCGGCGCCACCATGTCCGGCTCCCGGCCTCCCCTCGTCGCGCCGCAGCGCACGGCCTCCTTCACTCCCGCCTCCGCCTTCACCTCTGCCGCGACCGCAAACGCCGCGGCTGCCGCACAGACGCTGCCGCCCAACGCCGCCGCCACCGCGGCCGCGGCGGGCGTGTTGTTGGGCATGTCACCACGGCACGGCGGGCACGGCACGGGCACGCAGCAGCAGCACCACAACGTGCCGCTGGACCCGCTGGCTCCCTCGGAGATTGATGAGGACGAGCCCAAGGCCCGGGCGGTGGACGAGCAGGTGCGTGCACCTCCAGCAATTCGCCTCGTTTCTTTGACCTTGCGTAGTTGTTTCTTGCTGTCGGAAATTTTGACGATGCAAGGAAGCAACAGGATTGTGCCTCTGATGCAAGCGTACTTGTCGTGTAAGCTGCTTTAGCCTCTGACCTGCCCGTTCATCTTCCATCCCCCACACAAAATTACACACGAACACAGGACACGCTCTACTCCCTGGACGCGCTGCCGCCGGCGCTGCAAGCCTTCCGCCGCACCCGCGTCCGGAGCGACGCTGCGGCGCGCCCCAGCACCGGCGGCGGCATCCTGGACGCCATGGAGGAGTATGCGGACGAGTACGACGAGGCCGCAGGCGACTCCCAGGTCTACAGCGACACGCCTCAGCAGCAGCAGTATCGCATCAGCGGCGTCGTGGCGCCGCCGCCTGGCGGCGGCGCCGCCGCCGCCACCGGCAACGGCTTCGCCGCTCCGTCGGGCACGCTGTCGCGCGTGACTGGCAGCGGCCCGACGCCCGGCACCTCGCAGCTGCGCACCAGCGCCGCCGGCAGCAGCTACGGCCCCAGCAGCGGTGGCGTGCTGCTCCAGGGCGCCGCCAGCAGCCCAGTGCCAACGGCGGCGGCGGCGGCGGTAGGAGCCCCGGCGGGCAGCTCGCCGGGCTCAACCTACGTGATCCTCGCACGCCACTCCGGTGCTACCGCTGACAGCGCCGGCGGCGGCGGCGCCGTTGCGCGCGTGAGTGGCGGCGGCAACTCCGCCACCGCCCATGCCGCCGCTGCTGGGCTGGTGATGGGCCGCGTCAGCACCAGCAGCAGCGGTGCCGCCAGCCAGAGCAGCACCGGCGCCGTCAGCACAGCCACCGCCAGCAGCAAGGCCAGCAGCCACCGCCCGGTGCAGCGGGGGCTGTCGCTGGCGACGCTGCTGCTGCGCCGCCGCAACGCAGCCAACGCCGTCTATGACGTCAGCAGCAGCCGCATCGAGCCCACCTCCGCCGCGGTCAACGAGCTGGGTTACCGCGTGCTGCCGCCGCGTCATGTGGAGGAGGCGATGGCGGCGGCGGCGGCCGCCGCCGCCGCCGGCCCCGCCGCCGCCGGTAAGCGGCAGTCGGGAGATGGGCGCGCCGCGGCGGCGGTAGCGGCTCAGGCGGCGGCGCGCCGCACGGCCGGTGGAGGAGTCGTGACCAGCGGCGCTGCCAACGTCACGCTGCAACGCGTCACCATCGGCGGCGCGACGCAGTCGCCGGCGGCAGTTGGCACGTTCACAGTGCCGCGGCAGAGCAGCCAGGAGGCGGCGAATGCGGCCGCCATCGCGACGCCGTGCCGGCCGGTGAACGCAGTGGCGGCACCGGCACCCGGTGACGTTACAGCGACGCCGACGACCGGCGCCGGCCCCGGCCGTTCAACCTCCCGCCGGCGCATCTCCGCCGACTCGGTTGCCCCGTCGACCGCCTCTGGCTCGGCCAGCCTCTCCAGCGCCGAAGGCCTGCTTCCGCAGCCGCCTACGCAGCAGGTTGCGGCGGCGGCAGCTGCTGACGCAGGCCGCATCGCGAGCGCCGTCAATGCCGCCGCCGCTGCGGCAGCGGCAGGCCGTTGCCAGGCTGGCGCCGCTGCCATGGCGGCGGCACCGGCGGCAGGCGCCGCTGCTGCCGGCTTTGCCGCGTCTGAGGTTAGCGATTACGATGGCCAGTCTGGCTTGACGCGCGTGCCGTCGATCTCTGCTAGCAGCGGCATCAGCTACATGCCGTCAGGCAGCACAGCCTTCATTGCGCCCGCAACGCACTCGGCGCAACAGCAACAGGCACAGCAGCAGCGGCAAGTACCCCGGCAGCAGCAGCGGCAGCAGCCAGCCGTGTCGTACTTCAACCACATCACCTCGCACTACGGCGCCGCCGATGCGGCTGCCGCCGAGGCGGTCGCTGCAGCCGCCGCCGCCGCCGACAGCGCGTCCGCGGTCACCGGCATCGAGTACCAGTCTGACATTGTTGGCGCACACGCCGTTCATCGCTCGCCGCCCTCCATTTCCGCCAGCAGCGGCATCAGCTACATGCCATCGGGCAGCACAGCCTTCGTGGCGCCGACGCAGGCGCTCGCCGTGCACCCGCAGCCGCGCGGCACGCCCGCGGCGGCACAGTCCCAGCGCCAAGGCCACGCTCACGTTGCGCACCCGCAAGACCCGCGCCGCGAGTACCTACAGAATGTGGTGGAGCACGTGCAGGGCCGCAGCGTGGCCGCCGGGGCCCGCAACACGGACAGCGGCGGTGGCGGCGCCACAGAGTCCGATGCGCCCGGCGGCGGCACGCGCAATTGCATGTCCAGCGGTCTCAGCTACGTCCCGGCCGGCAGTAGCTTTGGCCCTCAGCCGACGTTGCAGCTGCTGCCGCACTACCAGGTCAACATCGTCGACAATACCGGCAGTGCCAGCACTGCCAGCGCCTTCGGAGCTTACAACACCAGCGGCAGCACCAAGCTAGGCTACGTGTCCGGTAGCAGTGGTGCTGGCGTGCTGTACGCGAACGGAAATGCTGTCGGCGGAGCCAACCACCACGGCAACGGTAACGGCTACACTGGCGGCGGCGTGCACATGCCCGTCGTACACGAGCGGCGGCTGTCGGGTGCTTCGTACGCGAGCAGCGGTTACAGTTACATGCCGTCGTGCTCAACCGTTGTGCCCCCGCAACTGGCCGCGCGCTCATGAACGCAATACTAGCAGGGTTGCTGAAGATTCAAGGAGATGGAAGATTCTATAAACTGGCGTAACTTGAATGTTGTCCCGACGCAATACGGGCGTCCAACCTCGTACAATTAGTACGCCGAAGAGAAGGATGCGTGAATTGGAAGCACAGCTTTATGTCTTTCAGGGCTGCCGTTGCTTGGTTGTCTAGCTCTGATAATACCATGTGGCAAGGCATGGCTGGGTCAGGGCCATTTTCAGCGGTTATCGGTCTGAGATGGCGCTCGTGGGTGTCAAAGGGCTACAGCATGAAAGCCAGCCGATGGGTTGGTGCACGGGCATCATTGGGATGCGCGTATGGGCTCGCGTGGGGGTACCAAGATATAAAAGGTATGCGCAAACCCAACAAACTAGAACTCCCCAGCAGTTGGAGAACAAGATGGTGCGCGTCTGAACCTGGCGTGGCCCCACAGCAGCATGTGTGCACGGTTTGTTTCATAGCTTTAAATGTGTACTTTCCTGCGTGTTCGGTTTTGTCCTTCGCAGCCTGCTATATGTGTCATGTCAATTGATGTTCTTCCTGTTGCAAGACGTTGCCCATGTGTGTCGCTCGGGCATGTGTCTGTCACTTTGCATGGTTGGGAGATTCCTGCGCGCGAGCGCCCAGACTGTCTGACTGAGCGAGAGACAGGGAGTCATTGCCTTCGGCATTGCTTCGCGTGCTGCGTGGCTTTGCATACGTTGAGCGCTGTGTGTGTGCCATGAACACTTCTCAGTGTCTATGGGAATGTCAGCAGTTGGTGTTTCTTTACTTCTCTGGCTCGCTGAGTGCGAGCGACGAGTGCGAGCGACGGTGCAGCTGTGGCATGATACTCACCGAAGAAGCGCTGCCATGTATGGGCAGTTGTGGCAGGCTGCTTGCACTAGCGCATACGGTATGGCTTTGCATTCCCGACTGTTGACATGGATAGGGGTGTGGAGATGGTCTTAAGACATGAAATGTGGGGCTCTCCCCCTCCCCAAGGGAAACGTGTTCCTGGGGGGCTTCGGCTCCCATGAATCGCTGCGCTCTGGGGGCTCAGCCTCAGGGTCTGGGAAAGCAAAGGAAGGCCCAAAGCACAAGGCGCACACGTCAATTGGTGTGGGCCTTCTGTTGGATTTTGGGGCTGGCGCTGTAGCTGTTGAGGGGGTGTACAAACAAGATGATTGTTCACAGATGCCTTCTGAACTTTTACATGCCGGTTCGTGTCGTGTCCGCTGTGGTTCAGAATACGGTAGCTTCAAAGGCAGGGTGCGGAGAATTTAAGCTACTGATCTGTGCATGCATCATCCCCACACACCGCCAACTCGTCTTCGCGCGCATCAGCCGATAATTCTCGACCAGGACCATCCTTTGCATACAAACTGTGTTCATACGCATGGCAGGACGGCATGTGCGAAGGCGCTTGTTCTCCGCACAGTTAGTACCTTTTACCTTTTTTCAATTTCCGTAAATTAAACGGCAGCCACCTCCTTGTTCAATTTCCGTATCATTTCCGGGCGCCCATTGTAGGGGCTGTAGAGCCGCGCGGCAAGCTACAAGTGTGTATGGTGCCCCTACGAGGAGGGCAGACCACAGCATGTTACAACATCCAGCTTTGTGCTGAGCGTGTAATATTACGATCTGGTCTTTGTCGCCATCCCCACGATGCACTGAATCTCAGCCAGGCCCGTGTCGCTAGTGGTGCTGGGTTGGCGGGCGGGGAGGGGGGCGCCAGCCGGGGCCTCGGGGCCGTGTGTGTATGTGTCATGGCAGCAGCGGCACATGCCCCAGCAGCACGCCCCGGCCCAGGTCCCAGAACGCCGTCAGCAGCGCCACCTAGGGGCCACAGGGGCCGCCGGGAAAGGGCAAGCCGGCAACTCAGAAAAGCAGGTTAAGCAGCAGCATAGGACAGTTGCAGAGGAATGGACATGACCCGGGATGCCGTGCCTTTGACACGGCCCCACCCACGGCCCCCTGCCCCGCCGCCACTATCCCCCCGCTCCCACCTGCATGAAGAAGCGCAGGAGGTGCAGCGGCCAGGGAACGACAGCACCCACAGGACCCGGCGCGTTGTGTGTGAACCTGAGGGAGGGGGAAACACAGCCAGCGTCACGCCCAGGCGGCCAGGAACACAGTTGTGGTACCGGGCGGCCACGAATCCAACACCACCGCTTGACCACCACCCTGCTACGCCAACCTGCCCCTGACCCCTGTCCCATCGCACCACTCTCCAAATGCAGTGGTGCAGCCAGCCCGTGCCGAAACCGTTGGCACGTTTGGAGTCCCGCAGGCGCACGCACACGCTCACGCACACGCTCACGCACACAGATGCACACACACACACACACACACACACACACACACACACACACACACACACACACACACACACACACACACACACACACACACACACACACACACACACACACACACACACACACACCGCACTATCAGGTGAGCTCGACTACGACCAGCGGGCGGGAATACGGGAATTAGGCGTGCTGGGTAAACGTTGTTTAGCGCGCCCAGGGTGCGGAGCATGGACGCATACAGGTGCATCGCGGGGTCAGGCCGAATGGTCGCCCGTGGGGTTACAGGCTTATCGCGGGTAAGTATGACTACCTGGGTGACGACAACCACGCGACGCTCGGTAAATTGGTAGGTATCCGTAAGTAACTCCGGCGTCGTCTGGGCGGGCTTTCGTTTCGTTTATAACACACACACACACACACACACACACACACACACACACACACACACACACACACACACACACACGCACGCACGCACACGACGCACAAGCCCGCGCACACGCGCACAACGCACGCAGCTCACATGTAGACGTTCGCAGGGCTGACAGCAATGGTGAGCAAGAACAGCGCCGCAGAAGAAGCCGCCAGCAGCTGCGGGTAGGCCGAGAGCAGGGCGGCGGGCAGCCCGGCGGCGCCGAGGGCCAGGCCCACAGCGCCGGCCACCTCCGCCACCCCCGTCCAGTTGGTGTGGAATGAGGCGGACCCGGGAAGGTACCACAGGCCCCAGGTGCCTGGGTGGACGGAGCGGGAAGGGGGACGGTGGAAGGGGGAGGCAGTGCATCAGGTAGGAGGCGCATGTGGTGGTGCCTCACAGCAGCGGGCAACTCGCCACTGGTGCACAACTGCACATGTCCCTTTCCTGCCTCGTTGCTCACACCGAAGGTGCTTTATAAATAAAACTCATGTGTGCACAAGACTGCCTGGTACTGCTTATCCCACCTCGGAGCCCGCCTGAGGATCTGATGTCACGGTTGGTGTGCATGGCCTCTACGTTCCTCACCGGGTTTGGGGTACATGGATGCAATGCCCTCGTGTGACGTGAAGTGCGCGACACCCACGACGAAGAAGAGCGCGCAGCACAGCGGCACGCGGGCGGCAAGCAGCGCGGCATGCACCGCCGGCGCTGCGGCGGCCAGGGCTGGGCCCACGACTGTGACGTTGAGGTAGGTGCACACGGCCAGCGCGGCGAAAATGGAGATGAAGATGATGCTCTGCAGGACAGGTTAACAAGGCAGGCTGTGATTACGAACGGCACGCTAGACAGCATGCGCACTTGCATGCGTATGAATGCATGCCTGAGGCACGGGTAGGGCCTGCCGACCTGTAGCGCCACCGGCAGCTGCTGCACGGCTCCAAGTGGCACCGACACGCTCTTGCCGTCCTTGCCAATTACGTAGCTCTGAGTCGTCGCGTGCGACGCGAGCGAGTCGATGCCGCGACCGAGTGACTCGGCGTCTCCTGCCGCGCTTGCGCCCGAAGCCGACACCCTGAACCCTAGCCGCTGCGCATGCCTGAGGCACGTTACTGCACCATGTGCCACTGTCTTTGCAGCAGGCTTGCAAGGTGCGTTTCCACTCGAGCGAGTCGCGCGCAGGCCAGTGAGCTTTGCTTGCAGCATTTTTCTGACTGGCGTTTACTATGCGTGTTTCAATGGAGCACCACTGCTTAGTTTTGATGGCGCTGGAGCTCGCGCTTATTTTAACCGCTTTGCGTGAAGTGTCAACCGCCGTGGCGAATCGAGGCCTCAGCCGCGGAATTACATCACTTCCGCCTCCCGTTGCACGGGGCATCAATACACAGGAGTTCCAGATGCAGGCCTCGTTGAAGGTGCGCAGTCGGTCCATCACCTCCCGCGCATCTCTTGCTCGCCCCTGCCAACGCCGCCTTCCGCCCAAGGGCTTTCTTCTTGGCGTTCTCCCCGTGACCGTGCGCACCGTACTAAGCGAGTTTCTGGGCTCTGGCCCATCGCTCTGAACTCGCGTGCTCCTCAGCTACTCACAACAGCCAAACTGTTTGTCCTCTGCCATTCACAGCTTCAAGCTCCGACCACCATCTCCAAGCCTTAGCTATGTCCCCATTCGCTCCGGTGCGCGCAGGGTCCTCTCCCGGCGTCGAAGCTCCTGACGTCCATGCTCCGCACCGCCCCTACGAAGCCTCACATGCCCATTGTGGCACGTCAAGCACATTTATGACGTCTTCTTGGCCATCGTCAGCTCTGAGTGTATAGACCAGATGCCCAGGACCGGGTAGCACATCTGCAGGCCGAAGGAAGCACAGGCAGAAGCATGGTGGTGATGGTGGTGGGAGAGGAGCGGCAGCCGCGCAAGAGAGACCGCGCCCTCATCTAAGGTACTCAGATTCACTCCCCGTTTCCATGGACGGTTCGCAGACACCCTGGCTTCCTTTGGAATCGGCTCAGCACACAGTTGCAAAAGGAGAGTGCGCCTCCATGGTGTGCCCCTCCCACCTTGATGATCAGCAGCTCTGTTGCCATGAGCAGGATGGAGGTGAAGCGGATCTTGGACCCAGGGATCTCGGTCCAGTTCACAGACACCTGCGCACGTGCAGGTTGGGCAAGCATGAGCAGGACACGTGCAGCAGGCGAGAGTGGCATGTTGCGTGCCCGGGCAAACACGTGAGAGAGCAAGGCCGTGTCGGGGCGTCCATTGCATTCGCATGGCCGCCCGCATGGCGGCTTCCCAGAGCCAGTGCCCCGATGTAGGTTGCGGAATAAAGCACACAAATATCATGACCGGGCGAGCGCGGCTAAGAGACGGTGTCGGGGCGTCCATGTCATTCCTGCGCCTGCCTACGGAACCTCGCCCTTTGTGACTACATACGGTGATGTACGGCGACTCGCTTATCCAGCTGCAGTTCTCCTTGCCGCGCGACTGTTTCCTTACGGGATTGGTTCAACGTTAACGCCCCACCCCCCACCCCCAGTCCACCGCCCCCACACCATGCCCACCGCCCCCCGCACCTCCGCCACGGGGATGCCCAGCTGCTCCGCCAGGTACAGCAGCTCCACGTCGAAGCACCAGCGCTGCAGCCGCACGTTGGAGAACAGCACCGCGGCGGCACGCCGGGTGAACAGCTGGAGGGGAGGAGGGGAGGAGGGGCAGGCGGGGCAGCAGCAGGGTGGGGCGCCGGCAGGGAGGCGAAAAGGACGAGGATGAAGAGGAGGAGAGAAGGAGGAAGAGGCGTTGACAGGGGTTGGCAGGAGCGTGCATACCAGGCGGCGCAAGGGTGCGGATGGCTACCACCCCTCCGCTTCCACTGAACGCATCCAGCACTGCGGCGCGTCGGTTGCCCTGGTCCCACCCCTGATTCCGGTAGAGCCGCAGTGCCCTAGCCCCTCAACCCCTGCTGCTTGCCTTCCTCCACCTCCCCCACCTCAAAACATGTGTACCCGTCACCTCCCCCCGCCCCCCAGCTCCCCCGCTGGCTCTGCCGCCCGCACCTTGAAGCCGCACTGCGTGTCGCGGATGCGGCCGCCCGCCACGAAGTACACGAGCGCGTGGAAGCCGCGCGTGAGGAAGTTGCGCAGCGGCGAGCGCTTTGCCACCGCATCCTGCGCCAGATGGGCGCGGCTGCCAAACACCACCCCCAGCTCGCCCTGGCTGTCGCCCGAGGCGGCGGCGGCGGCCTTGCTGGCGCCGAAGCCTGACGTGGATGAGGGCGAGTGGGCGAGTTTAGCGACCAGCTGCCAAACATAACGCCGCCCTGCCCGGCAGCCCAAGGCCTATACCGCAACATCGGCCCCTCCAGTCAGACGCCGCCCAATGAAGAACTCCTCGCTTCCCTTCCTTTTCCTTCCCTCCCCGTCCCTCCTCCTCCCATCCCTTCCCCCACACGCACTTTGCTGCATGGCTCCCTCTCCCTCTCCCCTCCCCCCTTGGTTTGGTGTAGTTCGGGCTGGTATTCACAACCCCTCCCCCACACGCACTGGGCTGCATGATCTTCTCCATCTCTCCCTCCAGCTTCTCCAGGTCCGCGAACCGCGTGGCGCCGTCCGCGTCCATCATGAGGCAGAACTCGCCGCGCGCCGCCGCCATGCCGCGCTTCACGGCGTGGCCCTTGCCGCGGTTGGCGGACACGCGCAGCAGCCGCACCTGCGACGCGACGTTGGGGCGGAGTTGGGTTCGACCGAGTGCGTATGTATGTGCGCAGTAATGCGATGACACAAACACACAGCAAGACACCAGGTTCCAACACCAGGTTGGCGCTCCAGGGCTCCAGGGCGTGGCAACCTCTTTGCCGCAGCCCCCCAGCCCCAGCCGCCGCACCGTGTCCAGTCCATACTGCCGGATGTAGTTGCGCGCCACACTGCATTGGGGGCAGCAGGCGGCAGCGGAGGAGGTGGACGAGGAGAGGTGGGCACCCGTATGGCTGAAACCCGTGTTCTGGCTGCAACCCGCACCCT
This sequence comes from Chlamydomonas reinhardtii, assembly GCF_000002595.2. Lineage (NCBI taxonomy): Eukaryota > Viridiplantae > Chlorophyta > Chlorophyceae > Chlamydomonadales > Chlamydomonadaceae > Chlamydomonas > Chlamydomonas reinhardtii. The sequence goes on from NC_057019.1 coordinate 1,482,917, forward strand.
GCCAAGCACCTGTCTCGGCCGGCGTCACTGCTGCCGCTGCCACACCAGTGCCCCCGCTCCCTGCCGTAACCGCCCACACAGCACTCGACGCGTGACAGCACCCGACACCCATTCCTAAAGCGCCCAACACCCTAGAGTCCTAGCCACATGCCGCCCCCGCACGCGCCCCCCAATCCTCACTTTGCTGTTCCATCCTTGCTTCCGTCGTCCACAACCACCAGCTCGTACGTAAACTGCGGGCCCTGCTTGTCCCGCCGCCGCTGCAGGTAGCTGCGCAAAAGAAATACACACACATGCCATTAACGCATGCAGCCACATCGCATATCGCCAGTGCATGATGCACCCGGGCGTGGCAGAGTATGAATATCTGACACGGGCACCCCCACGGGCCCCAGGTTATCGCCGGCCCCAGAGAACGCACGGTCCTCACCTCGTTTGCCTTCACCCCTCGTCACTTCGCGCATTATCCCTTCCGCAATAGCCGCCTCTATACACCCCACTGCCCTCACACTCATCCCTCTCAATACCGCTAAAGCCTATCCACGCCCCCCTTAAGAGCTGCCTCTCACTTGAGCGCCTCATCTAGAGTGGTGGACAGCCGGTCCTGCTCGTTGTAGGCGGGGATGATGCAGCTGAGCGCCTTCGTGGGCGCCTCGAAGATTGAGGGGCTTGCCAACTGAGGATGAGGATATGTAAGTGATAGGAGAGCGAGTAAGAAAGGCACGACAACCTGGTTGCATTGTCAGGCGGGAGGGCACGCGAGGCAGGCCGTGCTGGGCACCGTCACCAACCCTGGCGTCCAGCTTGTGGTGACCAAACAGCTCCCGGAAGCCCGGCTGATGGGCCCCCGATGTAAGAACACTCTCCCCGGCAATCAGCTCGCCCCAATTTACCGGCGTGGTTGAGTCGGGGTCCTCCAATGTGCATGCGATCGGCGCTGTGTACTCGTCCGACAGCTTTTTGACCAGGTCAAACAGCTTGCCACAAAAGTACCCGGCGAGGCCGAGCTGCAGGTAGAGGAGCTGAACTCAGGGAGGAACGCGCGGGCTGCAGCATTTCAAGCATAACTCACCACCACCATATTCATGATGTATAGAAACATTTTTACAGTCCTGCTCCTATCAAGAGCCCAGATCCGGCCACCGGTTCATGTAAAGAAGCTACAGAGTCTGGGACGATTGTGTACACGAGTGAGGGGCCCACTGCAGCCCACGCAAGGCTATTCCTTGCCTAAGCGTATACGAGACAGAGCAAGTAGTCAAGTCAATTTGCACAAACAGCGCTCTGACTTGCACGCCTTGCATGGGCGGTCCGCCCGCGGTTCATTCTGCCCAGCTCCAGCCATGGACTGTATACATTACTTGGACAGCATGATGTACGTGTAAAAATTTTGCACTAGCCGAATACTTGTCGTTGCACTGGACCAAAAGTAGACGCAATCTGATAGAGACGAAGAAGCCTGTCAATAGCTCTTCCTTCCGCAACGCGCAGCCATGAGCTTCGACCCAACAGGCGACCCGAACTGTGAGCGGCGTCAGCGCTGGTCATGAGCAGCGTGTCCGGCCGGGACCCTGGCACGCCTTGTCAACCCCCGACCTGCTGCGACTGCCCCTACACAGGCTTCTCGCTGTTCGTGGGCGACCTGCCTCCGGAGGTCCATGACCACTTTTTGGAGTCGTTCTTTAGGCAGTACTTTCCCTCCGTGCGGAGCGCCAAGGTGCATACCAAAGGGGGCAGGGGCGGGGTTGCGTGTAGAAGCGGTGGGACAGGGCGCCGTGCCGGCCGGCACGGGAGGGCATACAAGCAGAGCTCGCATCTTCCTTGAGGATTTCACGGACGACTACGGCTGGCAGAGGAATCAATGGGCGGGCTGCTGGGCAGCCAGTTTAGGTGCAAGAGGTCACATGTGGGACGACAGCCGTGGACAGTGAAGCAAGTACGTAGTGTGTCAGCACAACCCCGCCTCGTCCACACGGCACACGCCTGCTCACGCGGTGCTGCGCTGCCGGCACCTGCACACACAACCACTGACCCGCATTTGCCAACCCGCACCTGCTGACCCGCACCCGCACCCGCGCCGGCATTCACACGTGCTGACCCGCACCCACACCCCCCGACTCGCACCCGCTGACCTGCTGATCCGCTGACGCGCACTGGCAACAAACCCCACACATGGACGCACGGGGCACTCGCAGGTCATGATGGACAACATCACGGGGCGGTCAAAGGGCTTTGGATTCGTGCGCTTCGCCGTGGAGGTGAGGACCGCGGGTGGTAGCCCGGCAGTTACAGTTACAGTGACAGTGAATCATGGGTGGTAGGCCCACGTGGTAGGCCCGGCCGAGTTGCTTTGGGTCAGGCGCTATTAGGGGTGTCGGCGTGTGGCGCCGCCGAGGCGAGGCCCGGGCGCGCCGCGGCAATTCGCGGCTGTGCTGGCTGCCGCCGTTTGCATGCGCCAGCGCCTGGCGCCGGACCTTCACCCCTGGAACTACCAACCGTATCCACCTCACAAACCCCTCATGACACCTTTTCGCGCTGCGCGCAGGGCGAGCGCGACCGCGCGCTGAACGAGATGAACGGCGTGTTCATTTCCAGCCGCCAGGTGCGTCTGCGCCTGGGGCTGGCCGTTTGCTAGTATGCTGGATGCCTGTTACCGTGTGCCAGTCAGCTTCAGTTGGTCATTGGTTGCTGCCGAGGGGCCAGCACTGCAAACCGCGAGGAGTGAGGGCTTCACAGTGTGCACACGTGTCACACCAGGCTTGGATGCGCCCGCGCGGTCCCGCACAGCAGCCTGACGTTGCTGCCTGCACAACCACACCAGCACACACTCAGTGCCTCAGCAGTGTCGGCCCTTGCCCCTTGTGCTTCCAACACGCACTGCCGCAACACCCCAACGCAGGTGCGGGTGTCTCTGGCCACGCCGCGGCCAGCCGCACCTGGCGGGCCCGGCGGCGGCCGGCCGGGCGGCGGCTCCGGGGTGAGTACTGGCGTGTGTGTGTATGTGTGTGTACGTGTGTGTGTGTGTACGTGTGTGTGTACGTGCGTGTGCGGGAGGCTTGGATCGTAGGGCTGTGAAGCTGGGGTGGGGGAGGGGCTGGCAAGGCGGCCAGTGCGCACAACTTTGTGTACACGCATGGGCAGGGTGAGGTGTGGACGGCTGCGGCACCGGCCCAGTACCGGACGCGTGCGGGCACGGGTGCACAGGGCGGTGTGAGCTGTGGCCCCGCGGGCACCTCAGGTCCTCAGCCCAGCCGCGGCCCGCGCTGCAGGCGGCATGCGGCCAGGCCGCCACCTGCTTGCGGTCCACCACTGATGCCCACCCATGTGTGAACTCCACCCCACTCCGCCCGCTTCCTCACCCCGCGCAGCTGCCCGGCGAGCTGGACCCGCAGAACACCACGCTGTTCGTGGGTGGGCTGTCAGCGCACGTGAGCGAGGACGCGCTGCGGGGCGTGTTCGGGCGGTACGGCGAGATCAGCTACGTCAAGATCCCGCCGGGCAAGGGCTGCGGCTTCGTGCACTTCGCGGACCGGCAGGTGTGAGGGGGCGGGCGGGTGCATGGGTGGGTGGGTGGGTGGGTGGGTGGGGTAGCGTTCAAGCGGGGATGGGGTGGGGGGCCAGGGATATGAAGCCTTTGAGGTTGGGGCGCGGCATTGTTGCCTTTAAAACGAGCAGGTTGATGATTGTTCCTGTGATACCGTTATACGCAATACGCCCGCGTGTCATGGCCGCCTATCTCCTCCCCTACGACTTCACTTCGTAAACTTAATGCGTGTAACCCCCCTCACCAACCTGCACGCCACCCCGACGACTCCCCCACTCCACCACACGCCGCTCCCCGCACAGGCGGCTGAGTACGCCATGCAGGAGGTGAACGGGACCATCATCGGCGGCTCGGCGGTGCGCATCTCGTGGGGCAAGAGCACAGGCAAGGTGTACGGCGGCGGCGGCGGCGGCGGTGGCGGTGGCGGTGGTGGCTACGGCGGCGGCTACGGCGGCGGCTACGGTGGTGGCGGTGGCGGCGGCGGGTACGGCGGCGGCTATGATGGACAGTACGGCGGCGGCGGTTACGGCGGCGGCTATGACTCGTACGGCGGCGGCGGTAACTACGGCGGCAACTACTCGGTGAGTGGAGCCCCACATGTTTCCGGTGTCGTCGTGTCCTGTGCGACCTTCTGCTCTTGCTTCAGGTCCACCGTCCACGCGCATCTCAGAGTTATGACATTCCTACTGATAGGAAAACAGCATGTCAGACTGCTGTCACACTTATTGCTTTAACCATGAATGGCTCGTCCCGCCTGCACCACGACCTGCAGAACTACTACAACAGCAACGGGCAAGGCCAGGGCCAGGGCGGCTCGGGCGGCGGCTCGGGCGGTCAGGGGTCGAGCTCGGTGTGGGACCCCGTCAAGGGCGTCAACGTGGAGAAGATGAACGCCGCGTACGTGGCACGGCACATGCCGGGTTACACAGGCAGCTACATGGGCCTGGTCACCATCAGCTGAGGCTGAGGGGGAGCTGGGGAGATGCAGGGGCGGGGGGTGGGGGGTGGGGGTGGGGGGAGTGGATGGGGAGGAGGAGGTGGTGTGTGCGTGGTGGTGGCAGGTGTGGGTGTGGAGGTTGTGCAGCATGGTGACTGCGGCTCGGGGCCTAGGTGGGTGCATCGCTTCGCCTGTGCGTGTGTCGAGACGTATGGTTGATTGGTAATAGGATAGCATAGCGTGCGCACGAGGCGTACGAGCGCGCAGCTTGTTTCAGGAGGAAACCGTGGCACGCATGCGTCCTTCGAACTCGGACTCAGTTTTCGCCTGAATGCTTCAAGAACCTACACAAGCACTGTCTGCATATGTAACGTGCCAAAGCGTTGGTGCTGCGGGCTGGAGTCTGCATGGCGTTGGATCGCTGAATTCGCGGCAAATTGCACTGACCTGCTACTGCAGCCTGTGTTAGCATAGACACTATTTGACGCATCAGTAAGGTACATATCAGGCCAGGGGCAGTGCACACCACGAAGAGCAGCGACAGCTCAAACTTGAGCGCGACGTTCCCGCCAGGCCTCAACATCACTGGCTTTAAGCTACGCTTGGTTTGGTCCAACGGGCTTTGAAGGACCTGGCTTTGGGCGCTGCACAACATGGCTCCTCCCAAAATTAAGGACGTGCACCTGAAGCTTCAAACCGGCCACGGACCCGGCCAGTCGTCTGTTGCATATGCAAATACACCAAATGAGGTTTCACTTGTCACTTCGGGAGCGGACGGGCGCGTGTACCTGCGCGACGCTCTCATTCTCGAGCCTCAGTGCTCGTGCAAAGTGGACACTCCTCCTGCCACCATCCTAGCTGTCGATCCCAAGGGGAAGTATGTGGCCGTCGGCGACGACTCCTACGTCAAGGTAGGGCAGGCTATCTGTCGCGCGCCTGGCCGGTTTGAGACGTGCCGCTCGCGAGGGCTCGGCACCCGGGAGGCCACGGTTCCGCAATCTTGAGGTTTCATGCATCCCCTTCCAACATCGCACACACAGCTCTACAAGCTGCCCTCGCTCACTCTGGAGCGCTCGGCGTGCCGCTTCAACCTGACTCTGCGCGCGCTGAGCTTCAGCCCCGACGGCACCAAGCTGGCCGCGGCGGGTGACGACAACCTCATCAAATTGGTGGAGGTCAAAGACGGATCGGTAAGCTGCTGTTGCTCGCGTACAGATTCCACCGGGCAAAAGGTTGTAACCAAGGGGGTCAGTTACGGGACCGGGGCAGTTACAGGGCAGGGTAACGGACCCCAGGCATGGGCGGGCGGGCGTCCATTTCCGCCTCTCACATGCCCTTACCTCCACTTAGCACCCACACCACACCACACCTCACCTCACCTCACCCATCCAACCCCCAACCGCTATGGCTACCGCAACCGTACGGCAGGTGTACCGCAGCCTCAACTGCGACGACTACGTGCTGGCGCTGGCCTGGGACCCCGACGGCGCCTACCTGGCCGCCACGCTGCGCACCGGCGGCCTGGTGGTGTACGACACCGGCAGCGGCAGGCTGGAGAAGCGGGTGGACGCACAGTGCGAGCGGGTGAGGGGGAGGGGATTATGTGCCCGAGCCCTATGAAGTTGGCCCCTGTAGTCGAGAAATCGCGGGAGCGGAGGGCAGGAGGAGGAGGCGGAGGAGGAGGGGTGGTGGTGGAGGAGGAGGGGGTGGGGTGTGGTAGGCGGGTGGGGTGGCTGGCTATGGTGGCGACCTGGCCGGTGATGTGCACAGTCCGATGGGCGCTGCACACGGCCGCACCTACTGCCAAGCCCTGCGGCAGCGCTGCACTGCACAACCTCACGCACCCTCTGGCGCCCTCCCGCACGCCCTCCCGCACCCCACTGCACCTCACTGCACCCCACTGCGCCCCCGCCCTCGCCGCAGGTCGACTACTCCTCGCCGCGCCGCCACGCGCCCTCCTGGCACCCCGACGGCGGCAGCGTGCTGGCCGTGCCTGTGGGCGCGGAGGGCGACGTGGCGCTGCACGAGCGGCTGAGCTGGGAGGCCACCGGCTACCTGAGCGGCGAGCACCGCAAGGCGGTCAACATCGTGGCCTTCTCGCCCAATGGTGGGTTGGGCCTCTGGCGGTTTACAGGAGGAGATGTTAAGGGTAGGCCAAGGTGTTAAGGAGGAGGTGAAGTGCCCTTCTTGCAAGGATGGGCGTGCATGCCGTGTTCGCGGGTGGTTACAGGGCGGTCCAGCTGAGGCGGTGCCTTCCTGACTGCGGCTTTCCACCCCGCCACTGCGCCGCCGCCGCTGCAGGCGTGTACGCGGCCACTGCCGGCCAGGACAAACGCATTGTGGTGTGGGACGTGAACAGCGTCACGGCGGTGGCGGCGGCGACGGCGGAGGAGGTCATGAGCGGCCTGGTGTGGCGGCCCGACGGGAACGAGCTGGCCATGGTGCGGCGGGGGTGGGGCAGGGAGGGCATGGGGTGGCATGGGGGTGGATTGATGGGTGGGTGGGTGGGTGGGTGGGTGAGTGAGTGAGTGGCGGTAATGCGGGCCGGGTTCGTGCCCACACGTACGTGTGGTGTTGTGGTGAAAAGGGGCATTCGTTTCCAGTGACAGATTGGGGGTCAGGACTGTGTGCAGTCAGGACTGTGTGCAGCCAGGATTTGGTGGAGGGCGGGCAGGGGTGTGTGTGCCGGAGGGGGTGTTGGGGCAGGGGGGCACAACACGCGCGGTGCAAGGCATCCGTCGTTCCATGTGCACGACTGATCATGAGCGCCGACGCAACACGTCACCCGCACCTTCGCAGGTGGGCGAGTCGGGCGGCGTGGGTGTGTGGAGCGGTGTGGTGCCCACGGAGATGCCGGGGCCGGCCGTGAGCGCCGCGGAGCTGGAGCGCCTGCAGCGGGAGCAGGAGCGCCTAGGTGAGAGCAGTGGGCGTGGGTCGGGGGGGGGGTTACCAGCATGACTAGTTAAGGAAGTGGTAGACCATCTTGCGGAACATCAAGCGTTACCGACGATGTCGACCAGCTCCCGGCTCCAGCTCGAGCTCCAGCTCCAGCTCCAGCGCGTAGGGGGGGGGATGCGGGACGAGCCGCATACACGGGATGTGGGGTGCAGAGGATTGGCCGGGGCGACGGGTGTTGTGTACGAGCGCGAAGCGCTGCTGAAGGACGACGGTGGGTGAATCTAGGTATCATAGGTGTGGGGTGTGGCGGGATGCCGGTAGCTTACCTCAGCTAAGTCGGGCTGCCTGTATTTGCGCGCGCGCGCCGTCGTCTTCGCAGCCGACCTGCGCAAGCGCGGCGAGAAGGCGGAGCGCGAGGCCGCCGGTGCGGACCTGGTCCCGCCCGAGGGTGGCGAGATCCGCGAGGAGGTCATCGAGGAGATGCAGGTGGAGGTGGAGGAAGGCGCAGACGGCGCCGGCGGCAGCGCAGGCGCCAAGGCGGCTGGTGCCGAGGCGGCTGGTGCCGAGGAGGCGGCGGACGGCGGTGAGGGCGAGGAGGAGGGCAGCGGGGGGCGAGGCGGCCGCGGAGGGCACAGCGGCGTGAACGGCCGGCCGGCCACGCGGACGCAGACGACCGTGCGCACCGTTGTCCGGTGAGCTGGGTGGGGCGGGGCGGGGCGGTGCCGGGTGGGGGCCGGGGAGGGGCAGGGCCCAGGACGAGCAGGAAGCGGCGGGCAAGTGAGGCAAGCAGGCCAGGGCGGGGGCGGGCGGGCTGTAGATGCCAGCCCAAACTAAACCGAATCCTATGCAAAGAGCGAGGAGGAGAGCGTGGCCGTTGGCTGGGGCAAACCCAAACTCGTTCTGCACACACGCCGCCTGCCCTCACAAATTCCCCCCCCCCCCATCCGTCACTGTCTCCCGCCCGCGCAGCACGGTGGTTGCGCCGCCCGCCGGCCCCGCCCCGCAGCCCGCCTTCCAGCCGGGCGCCACGCCGGCCGAGCCCGGGCGGCCGCGCTTCCTGTGCTACAACCTGGCGGGCAGCGTCAGCAGCCGGCCCGTGGACGACCACCACGTCATTGAGGTGCGGGCGCGTGTGTGCGTGTGTGTGTGTTTTGGATGTGTGTGTGTGTGTGTGTGTGTGTGTGTGTTTGGATGTGAGCATGTGTGCGTGTTATGGATAAGCGCGTGTGTGTGTGCGTGTGTTTGGGTTATGTATGTGGGGGGGGGGTTAGTGTTTTCCCACTCCCGACTGTGGGAAGGGTTTGCGAGGTGGCGGAGGGTTGGTTTGGAGAGGGTTGGGGCGGACAGGAGGCAGACGAGGAAAGGGGGGGTCCGCGCGGCACCGTCCTGACCGCCCGTCCATCGCCTCCCACTTGGCTGTGTCCGCCCTGCAAACGTGTGCGCGCATCAACGAAGCCGTCCTTTCTGGTTGCGTTCTGACACACCTTTGCCGCCATTTGCCTGCTGCGCCTGCTGCCCCGCCGCTCACTCCTCAGGTGCTGTTCCACGACTCGAGCCGCTTCAGTAGCCGCGTGCCACTGCTGACCGACTACTACGGCTTCGACCGGGCGGCGCTGGGTAGGCCAGCTGGGAGGCAGGGATGGGGGCAGGGATGGGGGCAGGGAGGGGGGCCCAGTGGGCCGGGGCCAACAGAGGGGGCCAAGCGGGAAGGGCCGAACCGCAGGGCAGCGGCAAGGGAGGAGAGGAGGAGAAGGGGGAGCTCCACGGCTGGTCTGGAGCAGGACCTGGAGATATGTCTGCCCGGGGCACACAACAGGTCGAAGCAAAGCTGCCCGGCCTCGCACTCCCCCCCTCCCCCGCCAAAGCACACAAACACAGGCACTGTCGTCGCCATTCAAACGCATCCCAAACGCACCCAAACGAACACACATACGCACACGCACGCACACGCAGGCGACAAGGGCGTGGTGTATTCCAGCCCGGCGGTCAAGGCCGACGCCGCGGAGGTGGCTGCGGCGGCCGCCGAGGGCGGCGCCGCCCCCGCCGGCGTACCTGGTCTGGTGATGTTCCGGCCGTTCGACCCGTGGGCACCCAACAGCGACTGGACCGCCACACTGGGCGAGGGCGAGGAGGCGCTGTGCCTGGCCACTGGTGGGTGCGCACACGTGTGTGTGTGTGTGTGTGTGTGTGTGTGTGTGTGTGTGTGCATGTTCGCAGGTGTGCATATGGAAGGGTACTGGGTGCGTTAAAGGAGGCAACTGGGTACCCGGCGCGTCGCAATGCCGCAATGCTGCACGCCTTCACACCGCGTCACCCCACACTCTCGCCCCCGCCACCGCCACCCACCGCCACGGCCATCCACCCCACCGCGCAACCCCGCCACCGCCCCTGGCCTCCCGCCCCTGGCCTCCCGCCCCGCAGGCTCCACCTTTGTGGCGGTGGCCACCAGCCGCCAGCTGCTGCGGCTGTTCACGCTGGGCGGCGCGCAGCAGGCGGTGCTGAGGCTAGAGGGGCAGCCAGTGGCGCTGGTGGCGGCGGGCGGGCAGCTGGCGGTGGCGTGGCACTCGGGTGCGTGCGGGCGGGCGTGGGGGTGCGGGGGCGGCCTCACATTGCGCAAGTCACATGCTGGCTGCTGGTCTGGCGGCGGCAACGGTCGTTTGGGGGCGTGCCGGCCTGCTGGCAAGCGGTGTTGCGTCGTAAGCGGGTGCCAAGCGTAACATGCAATCTGCTGATCACACGCCACGCCACGCCGCACAAAACACACACGCAACGCAGGCCCGCCCAACCCGCACACCAAGAGTCAGGCGCTGTCGCTGTCGCTGTACGACACGTTGTCGCTGGTGTGCGTGTTCAGCCAGCCGCTGCCGCTCACGCCGGGGACCACGCTCACTTGGCTGGGGTTTGCAGAGGACACGGGCGTGCCGGCGGCGGCGGACAGCGCGGGCGTGGTGTGCGTGCGGTGAGCCGGGGCGGGTCCGGGTGCATGGGTGGGTGGATGGGTGGGTGGATGGGTGGGTGGGGACGGGCAGCCGGATGAAGGCGCGCGCACAATCCAGTGTACGGTTTAGCCGTGTGGATGCGGCATGACATGGACACCAAGACGAAGGGAGGGAGACTTGGGCTCAGGCTGGAAGGGCACGACTGCGCGACGTTGCCTCCTAATGCACACTCCCACTCAACCAACAAATTAGCTGACCACACACACTCTCCGTAAGCAACTCGCGCGTTTAGGGCGGTCTCGCTTCCGTTCCGTTGCCCAACACACCCGCCTGCCCGCTGTCCGGAATACCGGATATACCGCCACTGCAGGACGCCCGACTTTGGCGGGCGCTGGGTGCCTGTGTTCGAGCCGCCCGCCGCCCGCCGCGCATCCGAGGTGCTGTGGCCCGTGGGCCTGTCCGGCGAGCAGCTGTACGCCGTGGTGTGCAAGCCCGCGGAGCCGCGGCCGCAGGTGCGCACGTGCGCGGCTGCGCGGCTGCGCTACGTCGCGGCGTTGCGTCCGGACGCACTCGGCCCTAGGATGGATGCCGCGCCAGAGATGCGCACTGACACACACGGATCACCTGAGCACACGCCGGCCTGTACACAAACACATTCACACGCACGCACGGCCGCTGTTTGCGTGCGCATTCACATGCACAGTGCCTATCCTTTGCCCTTTTGCTAACACCTCCCCTGCCCACGCACACACGCTCTTGCACTTCCATGGTTACACCTTACGCAGGTGTCCCCGCGGCCCTTCTACACGCCCATGGACCTGAGCCCGCCGGTGTTGGCTCTGGACGGCGGCGCGGGGGCGGCGGCGGAGTGGGAGGCGAAGGCGCTGCTGGAGGCAGTCAAGCTGTCCGTGCTGCGGGCCAGGTTGGAGGCGGCCGAGATGTCGGGGCAGGTGGAGGAGGCGTCTGACCTGCGGCACCTCAAGAACCAGGGCGAGGTGAGAGCACGAGTGCGTGTGTGAGCATGTGAGCGCAGAGGCGCAAACGGGTTTGGTAAAGGCTGGGGCCGCCGACAGCACGCTATGTGAATCGGCGCAGTTCGTCTGCCCTTACCCACAGCCCCCCTCCCTCCTCCTCGCCCTACTGCATTGGGTTTGGTTTACTTTGGACTGGTATCTACATCCCCCCTCCCCTCCATCCTCACCGCCGCCCGCAGGCCAAGCACGACGCGGCGCTGCTCAAGGCGTTTCAGAAGTTTGTGCGGGCGGAGCGCCACGGCCGCGCACTGGAGGTGGCGGCCATGCTCAACATGTGCAAGAGCCTGTCGGGTGAGAGGCAGTGCACGCGAGTAGTGCTGCAGGGCGCGGCGCGGGGTGGTGTCCAGCAGCTGGCAGCGTTGCGAAGGCGGATGCCTGCGGGGCGGACAGGGCTTAGATTGTCCAGGATTGTTTGGATGTAGCGTGTCCATGGTGCGGTGTGGTGATGCGGGACCGCAAGCCCATCGCCCGAACAGCGTTGCCATACCCCATCTGCACACCCACACGGCCCGACCCCGACCGTTCTTGACCCCCTCCGCTCCTCTCCTTGGCTCCTCGCGACCACGCAGGCGCTGTGGCGGTGGCCAACCACCACCAGGCGCGCGGCCTGGCGGAGCGAATCGCCGTGGTGCTGGAGCAGAAGCAGGTGCGTGTGCGGGGTGGGGGGGGGATGCGGAAGCCTTGGGGCTGGCGTGGGGGCTGCCAACCTGGGCACCAGCACGTGCAGAGCCGTGCCGGCGCACGCTTTCCTAAGCGGCCTTACTCCTCCACACGCCCTGGTGCACGCACTGGTCGAGACTCTTGCTCAGGGCTCTGCTCCCGATCTGAGCGCTGGGTTGTACCCTGACTTGCCTCTCCACATGCACGCGCCCCCACGACGTGCCCTCCTCCGCCCACAGGCCATCATCGCCGCAAATGAGGCCATGGCAGCGGGCGCGGACCCGTACGGCCACCACCACCACCAGCACCAACAGGCGGCGGCCGAGGCGGCAGAGCAGCAGCAGGTGGCGCCGGCCGGCCGGTCGTACACACCCATTCCGTTCGCGCGGCGGTGAGGCGGGCGGCGGTGGCGGGGGCGTGCGGTGTGCATGATGCATGGCTGCGTTGCGTTGCGTTGCTCTGCTTGAGGGGGGACCTTTCTTCACAAGTGCAATCTGGGGCGAATGGGACATGCCACTCATACATGATCGGGATGAGCATTGTGAATGATGTCATGGCGTCGCTGTGTGCGTCGCAGGGGCGGAGGCGTGGAGTCGGCAGCTGGGGAGCTCGGGCAAGGCGGGGAGGGCGGCGCGGCGGCGCGCAGCACGCAGCCGCTGGGGCCCGCGGACCTGAACGCCGGCGCGGCGGCGGACGGCGCCGGCGGCGCTGGCGACCGCGGCGGCCTCACGCCCTTCGCTGACGTCATGACCGCGGGCCCAGGGAGCGCGGGGGGGCTTTCCACGGGGCCCAAGTCGGGCCGTGGCCTGCCCACCCCCAACACGTTGCTGCTTGCAGCCACCGCCAAGCCCGACCCCGGCAGCGACTCGCACAAGCGCAAGCAGCAGCCCAGCGCGGCGTTCAACAACCCCTTTGCGCGCAAGGCCGCTAAGCTGGGCAAGTGAGGCGCGCGCGGAGGTGCCGAGTGACGCGCAGTGAGGGCATGCGGCGAGATGTGCGGTGGGCGCAGAAGTTACAAGGCCCTAGCGGGAGGGCAAGAAGCGGCAGGGTGTCAGTGCAGCGGTGATGTTGCAACGCGTTGGCACGCGCGGGCATTGGAAAGAGTAGACTAAGGGTGGGAAGGACGTATGCGTGCCAACTGCCAAAGGACGCATGTATGCATGCGCAAGTGCTTCGGACACCATCGTGTTTTTGGCCCCCAATGGGGCTCGCAGCCATGCAGATTGGGTAGAACGGTTTAGATTGACTGGGAGACGCCCGCCATGTGACAGGCTTTCGAGGGGTTTCAGCGGGCGTGATGTTGCGTTCTAAGCGGCGAACTGGCTTTTGTTGCATGGCAGCATGGGCGCTTCGAGTCCGAGTCGGAGGAGTAGACACATAACGTCTGCCGGCGCCAGGACCAGCACACTTTTTTCGGTGCCGAGCAGCGCATCCTTAACTTTATCCTTATTGTGGCTTCTATGACCTTGCGTCGAGAGCCCCCGCCTCTAGTGAAGGGGAAGAAGAAACCTGTAAACAGAGGTGCCTGCCTGTGAAGAAGCTGGAAGAAGGGGAAAAGCCCCGCACCCAAGCCCGCACCCAGTGGCCGTTGATCACAACAATTGAAGAGTCTCGACGATACCCGTTCTGGACATGTGCAAGCGAGTCGTATGGAGTGCGGCAGAGTTAAAGCAGCGGATGTGTGCGGCCTGCGGCTCATGCGCACACGCCCACATGCGCTGAAACTTCTTGTAGTCCAACTGCGGGTGTGACAGGAGCGTCACAGCATCCTTGAGACACGCACTGACCAGCGTCTCAGGACAGTCAAACGTTGGCACTACCGTAGCATGTTGGTCCCACAAGAGCACCCTTGGTGGCAATGACAAAAGCAGTGTGTCTTGTACTGCAATTGACCTGCACCGTGCAGAGGTTCCGAGGCCCAAAAGCTGGTGCAGGCTTGCTGTATTGGCTCAGGGCGGGTGACGGCTGACACTGCAGGCGTGTCAGCGTGCTGCAGGATCGCGGATGGCAAATAACCCGGGACATTTGTTCTGTTTACTTGACCATCCATGCACATAATAGTGCGTTGCGATAGCAAAGTTTACAGCAAGACCTGGCGGCAAGTTGCTGGCCCAAACTTTGGAAAGTAGCTCATGATAGTGTTGCAGCAATGATACTGAAGGATTGCGATACATAATAGTTACCAGAAGTTTTTGATCTGGAGCCTTTCATGGCCGTTTAGCGAAGACCGACAAATGTCGCTTTCAACGTTGGAAGCGCAGGGCTGGAGCATAAAGCCCGATGTGAGCGAAAAGTATGCGCCACACAATTCCGAACTGGACTTGATCTAGTTTGGTCGCACCTAACACGACCGTGCCCACCCTAGCCAACCGGACTCGCGGCGCACTCTTACCCCTCGCAGGCCTACCAGGAGCTCATCGAGGAGTCGGAGGGCAATGCCGCCTCTGTGCACGCTAACATCCTGAACCAGGACCTTAAGCGTATTGGCAAGCCCTGCCTGCCGGACGACATCAACCGCGCCGCGAACGCCACCGTTAAGGGCCCTCACGTGTTGCAGGTGCGGGGCCCAGCGGGGCCACTCCAGCCCTGTTTCCCTGGATCTCGGCCCGTACGTCCTGACCGCCATGACCACTCAGCGGGGGATGGCAATCAGCTGGGCATTGCCGCTTGTCCCCCAGACCCCAGTGATACCGTGCTGTTGACCGCCCGCTGCGTCGGTGCCGCAGGTGAGCAGTGTGGTGGACACGTCACGGCCCACCACAAAGGAGACGGGCGGCGGCGGCGGCGATGGCCGCATGCTGTGCCTTCGGCTCACGGACGGCAAGATCACCTGCAAGGTAGGGAGTTGAGGACATGGGACATGGCGCATGACCTGTGGAGCCGGAACTCAGCAGGGCACGATGCTGCACTGTGGCTTCGGATTGCGTACACAGCCACACAGCCATACAGCCACACAGCCACACAGCCACACAGCCTCACAGCCTCACAGCCACACAGCCACACAGCCACACAGCCATACAGCCATACAGCCACACAGCCACATAGCCATACAGCTGCACACAGCCACACGCAGCCACACACACGCACATTTCCGGTTGGTAAGACCGGCGGCTCACCGCAGGTATGCGAGGTAGCTTCAGGTAACATCTATAAACCGTCGCTTTGCTGCATCGCATACACTGTCTTTGCGCAATGTTTTCCTTGTGATCTTTAACACACGCACATACCATCCGCAGGCGGTGGAGCACGTGCGCTGTGACGGCCTCAATGAGGAGCTCCTGGCGCCCGGGACCAAGGTGCTGCTCAGCAACGCCAGCGTGCGTGCGGGCGTGGTGATGCTGCAGCCCAAGACCATCAAAGTAAAAAGGACCGGCCTGCAAACCTGCGCATGTCGTGGTCGTAGCTGTATCACCCGCACGCTCGCACGTCCCCGCCCGACCCGACACAAAGCGCACGACCGCTCAAAGCCATGCTCCTGCTCTTGCCTGCGCATCACCTGCTTATCGCGAAACCGCGCACGGCTTTGCACGGCCCTGCTGCAATCCGCATCCAGATCCTGGGCGGGCGAGTGGAGCACCTGGCGGCGGCCTGGGAGACGCAGCGGCGCTACGGAGGGCTGGAGCGACCCAAGCAGGCGGCGGCGGCGGCGGGCGGGGCGGGCGGCTCGGCGGCGGCGGCGGCAGCGGGCGAGGACGACGGTGCGCTTGCGCCGCCCTTCCGCCACTTCGTGCCAGGTGGGCGCATTGGGGATCGGTGCATGCGGCTGCGTTGCCCAGTCCGAATAGGCAGGTGCCGTCGGTGCGATGGTGGGCTGGGCCGTGGCTGAGTAGCACTGGCCCTATACGCCGCTGGCTTCAGCGCTTCACAGTGTCTCGGGCTCACATGCGGTTGGTGTGCCTGCATCATCACCTGCGCTGTGCGCCTGCCGCCGCAGGCCGGGATGACAAGGCCGCTAAGATAGCGGGGCGCACGGCCGCCAGCGCGCCGGGGCGGCCACAGGTGGGCATGGGGCCCAAGCGGGTGCGGGAGTGGGATGGGGGCCGTAACCGCTTCGGCCCTCCCACTGGCAGTAAAGCTTTCAACACCGCCGGCATAATGGACTTCACGAGCCCTGCGGCGAGGATGCCGCGTGTATGCTTGCCAGTCGCTTGTGTCTCATGCTCATGGCTGGTGTGCCGTGCTCTTGCTCGCAGCCCTCCGCAATGGGCCCGGCCGCGGCGGCCATTGCAGCTGCCACCGCGGGTGGCGGCAAGGCCCCGGCGACTGACGGCGCAGCGGCCGGCGATAAGGCGCCCGCAGCGCCGCGCGCGCCAGTTGCTGTGGCGCCAGCCGCGCCGGTCTTCGGCGGCGGCGCGGGCAGCGAGGCGGCCAAGCACAAGCTGATGCAGCAACTGGAGGCGCGGGAGGAGCAGGGCACAGGTGGGTGCGGTGGTGGCCGCCTGGTCGACAAAGGGCAGTGCTATAGGCGTGATGGGTTGCAGCCGCCTGATGCGCACGGTGGCCGTTGGCGTTGGGGGCAGCTGCGGCATGAGATTTCGCAAATCACAGACACGCACACATGCGCGCCGGCCGCTGACCCTGCTCACCTACGTCTGGTGTGTACGGGCGTGTACACGTGACCCGGGCAAAACACGTCCACGCAGGTCGCTTCGGTCGCTTTCGCCCAGGCGGGCCGCGTGGGCGGCGGGGCCGGCGCGGCGAGGACGACGAGGGTGACGACGGCGCCATGACCCTGGAGGAGTATGAGGCGCTGAAGAAGCAGAAGGCCGCGGCGGCGGCGGCAGGCGAGTGTGCTGGGGGCTGGGGGGAGCTGGGCTTGGAGCAACTGGAAGCCGGGTTTGGAGGGATGGGGGGTCTGCAGTCGTGGCCGCCAGCGGAGCTACAGGTCGTGGATCTGGGTTAGGCCGGTGGGCCGTTGGGCGTTGGGCGCCTTGGGTAAGGCAGAAGGGGTATGCATCATCGTTCCCTCCTCCCCGACGCACACACAAGTGCGTTCAGAACCTCTCTTGTACGGTTCGTTTGCGCATTCTCTTTCACGTACTACCGGTAATATCGTCTTGCCCGTCCTTGACCTCGGTCCAAAACGCGCTCGCACAGGCCCCAAGGCGCAGAGCCAGCTGGAGGCCGACGAGGCACTGGCTCGTGAGCTGCAGGTGCGCCCAGTGGCCTGAGGGGGTGGGGATGCTCCGTGTTGTCAGATAAGCACAACCGGGGAAGGGGTCGACAACGTGCTTGCAGCATGGTGCGGCAGAAGTGTGTGTGCGCGTCGGGGGACTGACTGTGTGCAGTGTACTTAACGTTTGTGGATGAGTCAGTGCCTACTCCCTGCGTTGTCCGTTGTCGTCATGCAATTGTGCTGCCCTGTGTACCGCACTCTGCCCCAACAGGCTCAAATGGATCTTGAGGACTCGTATTACGCAGTGCCAGAACCCAGCCCGGGGCCTGGAGCGTACGGTGGTGGCGGCGGCGGGGAACGTGGCGGCGGCCGGGAGCGCGGCGCTTATGGCGGCGGCCGCATGACTGGCGGCCGAGGCGGCCGCGGCCGTGGCGGCTTCGGTGAACGGGACGAGTACGACCGAGGGGAGTACGACCGAGGTGGCGACTACGGCGGTGGCCGAGGTGGCGGCAGGGGGCGCGGCGATTACGGCCGCGGCGGCCGCAGCGGCGGCCGCGGTGACTATGACCGCGGGGATGGCGGTTATGGCGGTGACCGCGGGGCTTACAGTGGCGGTTACGGTGGGGCCGCCAGCGGCCGTGGTGGCGGCGGGCGGGGCCGCGGTGCTGACGAGGCAGGCGAGCGCGGCGGCGGCCGTGGCCGTGGCGGCAGGCCCACGGGCGACGGCTATGGCGACGATGGCGCAAGCGGCGGGCGGAACGGATACGGCGGCGCTAGCGGCCGTGGCGGTGCTAGCGCCGGCGATTTGGGCTCAGGCTTTGGTCGGGACAGCGACACCGGTCGTTGCCGTCCTGCGTCGGCGGCGCCTTCCTTTGTACCCCCTCCCCCGGCCCCACCAGCTGCAGCTGCGGCCGCGGCCGCTGCGGCGGCGGCGGCGATGGCCGCAGCCGGAGGTTCAAGCGCAGACGCGGCGGCAGGCCGTGGCGGCAGGCCTGATCGTGGTGGCAGTGCCCATGGGAGAGGGCGGCCGCAGTCGGCCCAGCCCCATGGCTTTCCGGCTGTTGTGACTCCGCCGCCCCCGCCCCCGCAGGCACCTCAGCAGCAGCCTCAGCGGCAACAGGGCCGGCAGCAGCAGCCCCCGGAGCCGTCCGAGGGCCGGGGCGGTGGCCGTGACCGTGGAGGACAGGCCGAGGCCGGTACGAGTGCAGGCGGAAGTGCCGCTGCCAGTGCAGCCGCAGCTGCGGCGGCCGCCATCGCTCCTGGCAGTGGAGCCCCGAGCGGTCGCGGTCAGGGCCGCGGAGGTCGAGGCGGGGTGCAGGAGGCCGCGGCGCCTGCGCCTGCGCCCGCGGCAGCTCCCCCTCCGCCTCGCCAGCCGGCCGCTGACCCAGCAATGACAGTGGCAGCGCGCGCCGCAGCCGCTGCCATTGCCGCTGCCACTGGCGGCGCCCTCGGTAGCCGCGGCTCCGCGCCCCGTGCTCCTCGAGACCAGCTCGCGCCCGCCTCCACGCCGGCTGCCACTGCGGCGGCCACTGCTCTGCCCAGCTGGCACCATCCACCTCCCGCGGCGGCGGCTCCAGCGCCGCAGCCACCGCTTGCGCTGAGTGGTAAGGACCTTGCGGCTAGCCTGTTCAGCTTCGGAACGCGCAACGCAGTGGGAGCAAATGACGACTACGATGATGGCGTTGACATGGAGGATGGGCCTGGCGGCGGGCGTGGCGGGCGCGGTCGGGGCCGCGGAAGGGGCCGCGGAAGGGGCCGGGGCGGGTGAGTGCGCGGCCAAGCGGTGGGGACATGTGGTATTGAAGCGTAGTCTGTTGTAGCAGGATAAGGGGGTTCCATGCCAAACCTTCCCTGATGTCGAGTGAGGTGGCTGTCTGCACGCCTTCTACATTTTGACGACTGCATGTTCTGGGTACCGGTATACTCATCACGACCCTGTGAGTTGCAATGGGTAGTCGCGGGCGGGGGGGGGGGCGAGGCTAGTGTACGTGGTGTGGTGAGGGAGAGCTGTTGTCATGTGTTGTCTGCGCACATGTGCGTACGGGGAATGCCGGTTGGCCTGGACTGGTAGCCAGCTTGTATCGTCGCTAACGGCGCGTCACTTACGGCGTGGCTGGCTTGGGTGAATGACAGCTGATTGTGCGTTGACATGCACACGGTTGCTCCGACTCCAAGAAAGTGGACCTTAGTTGTGCTCACAGTGTAGGGCCTGATTGGTATGCTGTGCATCACCTGCGGCGAGGTGGCCGAGCGGTCTAAGGCGCTAGTTTCAGGCACTAGTCGGTTCATCCGACGGAAGCTACTAGTCCGAAAGGGCGTGAGTTCAAATCTCACCCTCGTCAGCTTTTGATTTTTGCACAAGGGGGGTCGCTTTTTCCACGGCGAATCTGCGCGTACCCTGGCCCTGGGCAATCGGCGGCTTGGTTCTGCGGCATGCCGTCGTCATCCGTAGCCCAACCCCAATGGCGGTGCAGCAGCGTAGACGTGCCTCGCGCAAGTGCCTGTATTCACAGACCGTCGCGCACGCAAGGCAACGAACGGCGTCAGGGCCAGGGTACGCGCAGATTCGCCGTGGAAAAAGCGACCCCCCTTGTGCAAAAAGCAAAAGCTGACGAGGGTGAGATTTGAACTCACGCCCTTTCGGACTAGTAGCTTCCGTCGGATGAACCGACTAGTGCCTGAAACTAGCGCCTTAGACCGCTCGGCCACCTCGCCGCAGGTGATGCACAGCATACCAATCAGGCCCTACACTGTGAGCACAACTAAGGTCCACTTTCTTGGAGTCGGAGCAACCGTGTGCATGTCAACGCACAATCAGCTGTCATTCACCCAAGCCAGCCACGCCGTAAGTGACGCGCCGTTAGCGACGATACAAGCTGGCTACCAGTCCAGGCCAACCGGCATTCCCCGTACGCACATGTGCGCAGACAACACATGACAACAGCTCTCCCTCACCACACCACGTAGCCTCCCGCCGCTACCCGCGACCGCCGAACCCCCCAAGCAGACGTTGGGCGCGAGCGACCTCACAGCGGGTAAAAATGCAGCATTGCATGATGGCCGTGGCAGAGCTGCAGTACATGATGCGCATCAGCGCATGCGGGACGTTCCCTACATGCACGTCTGAGGCCGCTTACAACTACCACGTTCACCGTACGGCACATATCGTGGACTGTGCGCCATCCGCCGAGTAGCGCGCCCCAGGCTCAACCCCCTACTACTGCCCACCCGCAGCGGCGTCCTCGCCCGCCTCTTGCGCTGCCCCCGCCTCGGCCGCCGCCGCTGCCGCTGCCGCCTCGGCCCTTGCTGCCTTCTCCGCCCTGCGCCTGGCGGCGGTGACCTCCGCCGCGGCCGTGAGCTTGGATAGCATGCCGTGCAGCAGCGCCACCTCGCCGCGGGTGAGGCCCTCCACCTTGGAGGCGAGGTTGCGGATGGACAGCTCTGTGGCGGGACGCCTGCAAAGGTCAGAAGGAGGCAGCGGCCGTAGAGTTAGCAGCGGGCCGGGCCGCCGAGGTCAGTGTCAGTGGGGCCGCGGGCTCGTGTGCAGGCGAAGATAGTACGAGCGGCCAGTGCCGTGGGTGAGTCGATAAGCACAGGATGAGGACGGGAGCATGTCAGTAAGTGCATCATTCCGAGTGCGGCGAAGCCACCTTGGGGACGGATGCCAGTGGTGCAGAGGCTGACTGCGCCACTCACTTGTCCGTGCTCTCAAAGAACCCTGACTCGTCCAGCGCTCCCACCAGCCGCCTCACAAAATTGTCGAGGTCCCCTCGCGGCGCCGGCTGCAGCTGCTGCTGCGCCGCGGCGCCTGCCGCCCGCCGCCGCAAGTCCTCGGCGCTGCTTGCTACTGCCGGCCATGCAGCCGTCACAGAGGTCGTGGCACTCGCTAAAGACGCCGAAGTCTCGCCGGGGGCCACGCCGCTGGCAGATGCGGGCAGGGGCGTCCCTGACGTGCTGCCTCCATTGCCGGTGAGAGGTGATTGCGTTGATTGCGCTGATGACGATGCTGCAGCGGCACTGGCTGCCGCGTCCGTGCCCTCTGGGCCATAGGCGCGCGCGTGGAACAGCTCGTAAGACACACACACGATGGCCTGTGGCCAGCCATGGGGTGCCGGGCGCGGTGGCGGTGGCGTGGCAGGTCGGGTTTGGCGCTTTGCGGAGGTTCCAACAGCAAACGGTATGCCGGTGTTACGAGCTAAGCTTGCGCCTGTCCCGTGACGCTCATGCGACGCCTTCGCCACCCTCCCATACGGGAAGCCGGGCGCGGGACCCATTGCTGACCCACCTGGGCCAGGTTGAGGACTGGGTACACTGGGTTTGCTTCGATCGTTAGCACCTGCAGTTTGCAGGCAGTGGCGGGCAGGATCAGTTGAGTTGATGACGGTTCGTCCGCAGTTGGGTTAAGGCTGGCGCAATGGAGGTGCGGCATATCTGCGACAGCACGACTGCACATGTTTTTTGTGCCCATGTGTTTGCGGCCCACGCATACAGACCTTGTTTGCAAGCGCCACCTCTTCATTGGTCAGGCCGCTGCTCTCTCGCCCGAACATGAGTCCGGCGCGCGGCATGCGGGCAGCCACATCAGTCGCATCCGCCGGCCCCTCCGCTGCCGCTGTCGCTGCCGCCGCGAGGGCCACCGGCACCAGCCCGCTGCAAATGTCCCCTGCCACCTGCTTGCTCGTGACAAAGGGCTTGTGCATGAACCTGCGTGCGCAGTGAGCATGCATGCCACACTCGGGCCAGCAGCTGCGACGCTAAGACTCCCATCTCCACAACATTAATAAATTAACATGAACATGATCATGACATACTGGGCGTGGACAAATGGTGCCGGCATGTATATCTAGGCTGCCGGAGCGGTGGTCCTGTCATGCATGGACGGCTGCCCATCAACCCCACCGCACGCCTTCTCTGCACGCACGCCTTAAACCGCCCACCGTGTGCGTGCCGTGGCGGCGTACACTCGATCCAGATCCGCAATGGCCGCCTCAACGCTGTCGTACAACCGCGCAGCTTCAAGCAAGTCTGCTGCATGGGAGGAGGTGGCCACGGCCAGGGGATTAGGCCAGCCGTCCCGCGGCCGCACCTGCACAATGGGTTGGGTTTTGCACGACTCATCAAGACCGGGTGCAGCGTTGCCACCTGTTCAGCCGCAATAATTGCCGTACGCACACGAAACGGTGCAACAGGACGACATGCGCGAGCACGAACTTGAGTAACAGAACACACGTCTGCCGTCGCAAGAAAGCATCCCTGCATAACTCACCCTGACCCCGTGCCCCCCCCCCCCCCCCCTCAAAGCGGCTGCTTACCACTCGAAGGTCATGGAGCCCGAAGTTCTTCATGGCACGTGCCGCTGCGCCGATGTTTTCCCCGAACTGCGGCTCCACAAGAATCACTGCCGGCTGTTGATGGCAATTGCAAGTGGGTGCGCGACCGAGACATACAGATGTCATTGAAAACGACGAACAAGCGGCCCAGGACAGGGCCAGGGTTCGTGGGGCCGTTCCTCACCGTTAGTGCCTCCAACCGCAGGCGCTGCTCAAGCTCCGCAGGGCTCTGAATGCTCGCATATACTACTATGGAGCATTCGCGCCTCTTACACTGCAAATTGGGTCGCCCTGAACGCGTGGCCAGGCCGCCGAGGACAGGTCGGCCGCTGGTGGAAGTGCATGGGCGCGTGATTTGCATCTGTCGTCGCATGATTTATTTTAAATATTACTACAGTATGTTCAGCACTAAACTCGCGAACAATGTTGCATGACAGAGAAATCGCATGCGACGCTTCCCATTCGCCATCCCTTTCACATACGAACCTACCGGCATAGCTCTACCAAGCGGCTGCAACAGAATGAGCATAGAAACATAAGGCATCCTTGTCTGTAGCGGTTGTGCGGTGGGAGGTGTCGCAATGGAACTCTTACGCGCAACTCTTCTTGCTGCGAGCCAGCCGTATGCACGCGGAGGAGGGCAGAGCACCACCACTGCACCCAGCAAGGTGCGACAATGCGGGGCTCGCTAAACTACGCATGCCGCAGTTGGCGACAGCCGGCGTACCAACGGCCTGCCGCACGCCTGCATCTTTGCGCGCCTACGCTTCGTCGTGTCGCTCCTGCACAGGGTGTCGGAGGCTCGTGGGCCCTGCTGTCAGAGGCATGCAAGGTAAGTCAGGCGCGCCGCTCAAACCTTTGTATGCCTGTAACAGCGCTGGGGCTGGGGATGCCGCGGCGGCGCTCGAGCGTCGACACTTAGTGTGGATACATGCCTCAGCCTCCCCCCCATAAAAGAACGTACTGTTCGCTCCGTCTGCAGCTGCCCGGCTTTGAGGCGGAGCTGCGGCGCCTGGTGGCGGAGGTGTACCCGCGGGCCCCACACCTGCGCAGTGGACTTGACCAGGTGCGTGGCAGCGGGGCGGGGCTGCCGCGACCACTACGGTACTGCCACGCCTTCCAGGCCTTACCGCTGGCTGGGGCACGCCCGGGTTGGCGCAGCCAACACTGCCTGCCAAGGGATACCGTGTCGGGCCTTGTTGGGCTTGTCCAGGATTACAAAGACAATGGTCATGCTCTATGCCTTTTCCACCTCCAGGTGCTCCAGCGGCTGCTCGCGGACCAGCCTCTGCTAGCCGGCGCAGTGGTGGGGCCGGTGATGGCAGCACTGCGGGCCGCGCATGCCGCCAGCGCCGCCGCAGCCGCAGCCGGCGGTAGCAGTGGCAGCGGGCCGGACAGAGGTGGCGGTGGCGCGGCTTCAGCTGATGCATCAGCGGCGAGCAAGAAGCGGAAGAAGGGAAAGAAGGGAAAGATCAGCACGGCAGCATCTGAGCCAAAGGATGCAGGGGCGGCTCTGGGAGGGGGTTCTGCAGACGAGGATGCCGGCGGCGCCGCCGGTGCGGAAATAGCAGTAGACGCTGACATGGCAGATGCTAACGGTGCGGCCACACACCCGCAGCAGCACGAGCCGTCGCAGCAACGCGACGGCGACCCTGCGCCAGCTGCCGGGACCCTGGCGCCGCCAGCGCTGCCAGTCCCGCCGCCACTAGCAGGGCTCCTGAAGTACGACACGCGGATGCTGCCGGTGACGTGGCTGCTGCAGTGCTTTGGCCCCGTGTCGCCGCCGCTGGGGTGTCTGTGGGCGCGGCAACGGGAGCTGCGGGCCGCGATTCTGGAGGCAGCGGTGGGTGCGGGTGCGGGTGCGGGTGTGTGCGGTCACAAGGACTGTTAGAGAGCACAGTGGGAGAGGTCAAGGGCCCTACCTATCTTGCCATGCTGCTTGCACGGGCAAAGGGGAAGCACTGGTCACGTGTACCGTAGGTGGGTGCCCAGTCAAGACCTTCGTGTATGTTAACAGGCCGTCGCCTTTGCCGCTGAGGGTCACCACCAGCAGCACCAGCAGCACCAGCAACAGGGCACAGCGCCGCAGTCAGCGTCACGGCGGCTGCCCCGCGGCTGTCCTGTGGTGCGGTTCGCTCGGGACTGCCTGGCCGCGACGCCCGCCCACCTGCGGCTGCAGGTGCTGGAGGATGCGGTGCGGCTGTCCCGCAGGCTGTGTGGCGGAGGCGGAGAGCTGGCACCGCCACAGACACCGGCGCATGCGCACACACACCAGCAGCAGCAGCAGCAGCGGGCAGGGGTAGCGTCGCTCGAGGAGGAGGGAGCGGAGGAGGTGGACACGAAGGAGGGCGGGCAGATGGAGGCGCCGCCGCACAAGCGCCGGCGGCTTGACGCCGTGCCGGCCCCGGTGCCGGCAGCCAAGCAAGCTGAGACGCCGTCAGTGGCAGCGGCAGCCGCGTCTTCGCAGGCGCACCAGCCGGAATCGGGGGCGCATCGCTGCTCCCGGTGCCGCAGTGCCCACGTGTTCCACGACGACTCACAGCAGCGCACAGCCACGGCTACGGCAGCGGCAGTGGGCGCAGACGCAGGCAAGCCACAGCTGCACGCGCGGCAGCGGCTGCCGTGGGCGGCGCTGCTGGTGGCCGTGTGCGAGGAGGAGCGGGCGGAGGAGCAGGCGCGGGCCGCGGCAGGCGCGGCGTCGCGCGGCGGCGGCGGCGGCGGCGGCGTGCTTAGTCCCCTGGCGCTGACGGAGCTGCTGTTGGCGCGAGGTGAGGCGCGTGTGTGAGGTTTGATGCGCCGGCATGGCGGCTGGCACTTTGACGTTTGTTGTCACAGTTGTCGTTAGGGGGCCTTGCAACGTTTTGGCGACGGCGCCCTGCCCACACGTGAGGGCCAATCTGGCAGTGGCGGTTGCTGTAGCCCAGGCCACTGCGACCCACGCCGCTGCAACCCACGCCGCTGCGACTCACGCCACTGCAACCCACGCCACTGCAGGCGACCTCTTCTGCCCCGAGTGCGACGTGGCGGCGGCCGCCCCCCTCATGGTGCGCTGCCTCACCTCCCTCACGCCCGACCAGACGGCGGGCCTACTGTGGAGGGTGCTCGCCGCGTCTCGATCGGAGCGAAGCGCAAGCGGGCATGGGAGCAGCCAGCACAGCAGCAGTAGCAGCAGCAGTAGCAGTGACGGTGGCCTGCAGTTGGTTGCGGCGCTGGAGGTGCTGCGGCGGCCGCTGCGAATGCGTGGCGCGGCTGGTGGCGATGGAGTTGGTGGTGGGGTTGGTGGCGGGGGTGGGGCTGGGGGTGGAGCAACAACAGGCGCTAGCGGGCTGGGAGGTGAGGCGGGTGCTGGAGGCGGCGGCCGCAGGCGCGACGGGCGGCAGCAGCAGGTGACGGCACACGTGGGTGCCGCGGACGCCGGCAGCCAACCGCTTTCTGATGAGGCCATCAGTGCGGTGAGCGGGCAACGCACGTGTGGGGTGTGGGGTGTGTTGGTGCACGTGCGGGGAGTGCGTTGGCGTGGGGGGGGGGGGGCTTTGCTATTCAGCGCAGTGCCTGGAGTAATAAGACACGGGGGTGGTGGGGAGATGGAACCTGGCGCCGGGACCGGGAAGGAAAGGTCTGATGCACATACAGCTGTGCGTACGGTATGCTGAGACAGCTTGCTAATAGCGTGCTAGTAGCACCTGCTCACCAGCCGTGTCTGTTGCGCCGGTCGTGTGCTGCAGCTGTGGCTTCTGGCGCACGTGCTTCCGCCGCTGTTGGAGCCGCTCAGCCGCTGCCGCGACGCGGCCCCGGCGGCGGCGACACCGATGTCGGCGGGGACAGCTACTTCGGAGGCGGGTGCGGAGCCGGATGGAAGGGATGCGGCTGCGTCGGTCGCTTCTGACCAACGCAGCAGAGTGCAGGGTGTGGCAGGCAATGCCGAGCCCGACGGTGCTGCAGATGAGGAGTCCGGGGGCGCAGGTGGACCAGGAGCGGCTTGGGACGTGGAGGGTGGTGATGCTCGAGCCCTTGGTGAGTGTAGCTGCGAGGCCCATCGCTACCTCGCCAGTGTTGAGTGCATTTCATGATGCCGGCAGCATCAGACATGCTATCTCCACAATTTTCCATCTGGAATTCCATTTGTGCAGACGCTCTGCGCGCCTTGCTGGCGCGACCGGCGCTGCTGCTTCCAGACGGTACTTACGAGGGCGTCAGCGACGAGCAGGGCGGCGGCGGCAGTGTGGAGGGTGCGGCGGAGGCGGCAGCGGCCCAGCTCCCTGTGGCGTCCCAGGTGCGCGTTTGCCTGGAGTGCAGTGGCCCCGTGGCCTGTGCTTCTAATGTCTGTCAGTACCTTCCATGGTGCTTCTGGTGGCCCCGTGCTTCTGGTGTGTTATGACGCGCCCCTCTAGAAGTACCGTCCGATGCAAATAGGCAACAGTGACGGGATTTGCAACACACGGTGTTCGCCGTCACCCATGTACGCCCTATGGCGGGGCCCGGCTGCAGGTGTTTGCGCTGCACGTGCGCTTAAGCGCCCCGTCGGCCGCGGCCCAGCGAATACTGGCGGCGGTGCTACTGGACGCACTTGGAGCATGCGGCGGAACCGGGGGCGGCGGCAGCACGGCGGCAGGGGGCAGCGAGGCCGCGCAACTGGAGCCAGGGCCGGGGCTCCGCCTCGCAGAGGCGCTGGGCGCCCGCAGTTGCCAGGCGGCAGCAGCAGCAGCCACAAGTGAGGGCGCGGGGGCGGCTATCCCGGGGGCGACGCAGCAGTTGCGGAGCCTCGTTGCCTCGGCACAGGCGGAGCGGCTGTCATCCCAGCCGCCGCAGGCGCCGCCGTTGTGGCCTGCGGTGAGGCCGCTGCTGGTGTTACTGGAGGCGCTGACGCCGCCGGCTGCTGCTGCTGCGTCGGTCCCGGCGCCAACAGTCGCGCCAACGCAGCTGGCGCCGCCCCTCCACCCAGTTGTGTCGGCGGTGCAAGCGCTGCTGCTGCTGGCCCTCCTGGACACACAGCAGCAGGACGCAGCTGGCTTGCCGGCGGCCTCAGCGCATGCCGTGGGGGCGGAGCTGTTGGATCTTATAGCCGCGAGCGGCGGCGGCGGCGCCGCGGCTTCAGCGAGTGCGGCTTCGGTCCTGACGACGGCAAGTGGCGCTTGCAGCCAGGGCGGCGGACGAGGCGCGGCGCTGGCAACGGCGCTGCTGCCGAGCTGGCGTGCTCGCCTGGACGTGGCGCGTGTGGTTGTCGTGGCCGCGGGCTTGGAGGCGGAAGGGCTGGAAGAGCGGGAGACAGTAGACGCAGCAGCTGCTGACGCTCCGTCCATACAGTGCCGTGGGCCACTGGCGCGCACAGTAATGAGCCGGTTGGGTGGTGCGGTGGCGGCTGTAGCCTCTGCCTTGCCGCCGGGGGCGGCGCCGGCAGGCAGTGGCAGCCCTGCCGCAGCTGCCGCCACCGCCGGACGAGGGGGCGGGCGGCTGCCGGCGGCGGCGGCGGCGGCGACAGCGGCGGCGCTGGGGAAGCTGTGGAGGGAGGTGGAGCTGTTGCGGCTCCTGGCAGCGGTCCTGGCGGCGCCGTCACGAGAGGCAGGGCTGCCGTCGGCAGCAGCAGGAGTGGCGGGGGTGGCTGCGGCGGTAGCAGCCAGCTCAGGAGCTAGCGCCGGCAGTGCGGCCGGGCTTCCGCCTGCCGCGCCGCTGTTGACTGTTGCGGCGCCCGCATACCTTACGGAGCTACTCCGTACAGAGTGCCGACAGCCAGCATCAGCACTGGCCGCAGCACTAGCTCGCTTCGCACCAGCGACTGCGGGTGATGCTGCCGCTGGCGCTTCTGCTTGTGTGAAAGGGGGCGGGGTGGCGGGATCACGAGTGGGCGCACAGCAGAGGCAGATTGAGGCGGTGGTGCAGGCTTTGGAGGTGCTGGCGGCGGCAGTGGAAGTGGGTGGCAGCCTGTAATTGCATAGTTGTAACGACAAGCCAGCACGGTTGACAGCAGTTGGCACGCAGCGCATTGCGAGGGATGACGGGTGCGTGGTGATTTGCGGAAAACCCTTACCCACCATCGCGCGTCGCTTTAGCGCCCCCGACAACGGTGTTGGACGCTGCTTGGTCGATGGCGCCAATTTGAAGCATACCTTTCTCGGCCTTTTGGCTCAGATCATGTGTAGTATCTGTTCTTATAAGCTTAATCGCTTATATGGTTCTCATTGAGAACCTGCGATTAACTTTAATATTTTAGGGGGTCAAGGCAATGGGGGCGCTTGCGCTCCCGCCGCGACAGCTTGGCAGGAGGCTTACACTACCTCTCTTGCCGAGCACCCCAGCCCATGTATTTGCGTACTCATGTTTCCGAGGTCAAGGAATGTCAAGGGACTTTAACGAGGTCCGGCCCCCTGTCCACTAAGGCCTTGCGCAATTCCTGGCTAGGCGGCAACTGCATCCAATGTGCCGCCAGATACCGATACCGCCCGCAGTTACTGCTCGAAGCCGGGTTGGCATGGGTGGATACTGGCCAGAGCCGGGCCTGCACGGCGCACGACGCCGCCCGCGGATTCCTACGCCCGAATCGCACCTCCCGTTCCCCCAGGTTCCCCCAGCTGACACCCGGTGCAAGTAACCCTAAGCCCAATGCGATCTGTCATGGGAAGACCGACCTTGGAAGAAGCTGAAGACAGAGCAGCACGAGGGGCGGTCGGGCGCAAACCGACGCGCGAAAACCCTGACACCAATTCCGATCCCTCCCTCTGCCCAGTTTGGGGTTTTGCCACCACTCTCTTGTCCAAACAAGTTACCATCACAATGTCGACAGTAGCTCTCCTGTTGCTAGCAGCCTCGGCGCTGTTGGCCGTGCATGCCGTCCGCGACCTTCCGACTGACAAGAAGTCGCTGCAAACACCCAACGATGACGCTAGCCATGAGGAGAGGCTATGCTATCAATTTCTGGAGCGGTGGATGCCAGATAGCGACAGGAAAATAATCAAGTATGAATTTCTACAGCAGCAAGTTAAGCTGGCTCTGAAAGCTCGTGAGGACAATGACTGGGCCAAGAAAGTTCCCATGGATCTGTTTATGAACTATGTTCTGGTGAGCAGGACAAGCGTTGGGGAATGCATAAGCTTGCGCGACAGTTCGCTGCAGGGCAAGGGTAATGCGGTCAGCGTTTAGGAATCAAAATGCAATGTCGGGCAAGTCGAAAGGAAGGGTATCAGGCCTTGCCGGGCATCACGTGACGTCGGCGAAAACCCCAGCCCCTTCCGCGCGCTGCACTGCACGCTGCACGCTGCGCCCCCAGCAATCACGGTTGACGCGTTCAGCCCTTTGCGCATAAGGTGCTCAGCTCTGTTCACTACTCTAGCGTGCCGGACGCAAGCATGCAAGTGACTGAGCGCGAAGCCTTATACGGTGCGCTTGGTTGTGGCCATGACAGTCCGCCCCTCCCCTGGACTTCACCGGCCAGCTGCCCTCCCAATAACCCGTAACCCCCAATCTTCTTCCTGTCACACGCAGCCCTACGCGAGCCTGGACGAGCCGCGCGAGGACTGGCGCTCGCTGTTCTATGATAAATTCTCGCCGCTGGTGAAGGGCACTGACAGCCTGCTGGAGGCCGCGCGCGAAATCAATTACCGCATCTGGGATCTGGACGGATGGAACATCACGTTCAAGGCCGAGCAGACGCCCGAGATTATGTCGCCCAGCCAGGTGGGTGTGCGGTGCAGGGACCGTGGTGTGTGGCTGGCGCATGCATGGGTGGTGCACGTGTGTACCGTACGTGGCGCTCGCGCCAGTACATTGGATGCAACAGGCAGTGATGCCGAATGTACGGCACAGCTGCGTCGATGCCCGAGAGGCTTGTCCTGTGTAGTGCGCGTGCCTACCCGTGATATGGCTGCCGTGCATGCCTCGCGCGGTGTCGTACCACACACAGGTGCTCAGCCACGGCTACGCCTCCTGCACCGGACTGTCCATCTTCAACGTGAACGCACTGCGCGCCGTGGGCATTCCCGCCCGAGTGGCCGGTGCGTGGTGCTGTGCTGTTGCGCGTGTGGCTGCTGTTTAAGGGGGGCGGCTGGTGGCAGCAAGCGGCCGCATCATTGAAGGCACACGTTGTGCGAGGCCTGTCATTCGTGGCTGCAGCGGTCCCGTACGTGGCCAAGCCTTCTCTGTTTGGGTGCCGTTTGCAGGCACCCCTGAATGGGTCGGGTCGGGCGGCAACCACGACTGGGTGGAGGTGAGTGAGGAGGATGCGCCGGGGTTTGCGTGCGTGCAAGGCGGCACCGTGTCGTGGCCTGGACCCAGCCTCATCATCGCAGGCACACGAATGCCACGAGCCGTTCCCTTACTCCTGCTGTCTCCTCCACGCATAACCTTGGCATACCGGGACCTACCTTCTACCCGCTGGGGGCTGCTTCAGGTGTGGGCTGACGGCGTGTGGTCATTCTTCGACGCCATCCGCCAGCCCTTCAACCAGACCTGGTTCTTCCCCGACCCCGTGCGCTGGCAGGTGTCCGGAAGGTGCGCCCACGTGCAGCGCTCCCGTGCGGTTGAGACAGGGGCTTGTAGACACCACTGTTGGCCTGTTGCGGTTCGTAGCAGTACCGAATAGCGTGTCCGGCATACGGTACCCTACCCCCCTATGCTGCTACCGGCCTCATCACCCTCATGGGTCCCTACCCGTCAGCCACAACAGCACGAATTGCCATCTGCGCTCCTCATGCCTAACACTGTCCGTCCCCTTTTAATCCTCTCTTCCTAACCCTCACCCAGCTTCAAGCACGCCGTGTACGCCGCCTCCTTCAAGCCCACGCCCAAGGGCATCATCTTCCCGCTGGCCTGGCGCGACGACTACGAGAGTGTGGTGCCCGGCTACGACGTCACCAAGTACTACGTTAAGGCCGCGCAGGACATCCAGCAGCAGCAGGTGGGGCAGGTGGATTGGGTGCGCGTGCTGTGGTACAGGCACCGTCTGCCTGATGCTTGGAGGGCTGGTGTCGTTGTTCGTTAGTTGGCCGCTTCCAAAAGAACTAAGCTGCCTACTGGGTCACACACACACACACACACACACACACACACACACACACACACACACACACACACGGATTGTGCTGCAGGCCCAGGAGGCCGCAGAGGTCGCGGTCGGAGGCTCGGAGGGCCAGGCCAGCAGCCAAAGTCGCCGCAGGCAGCTCATCGGCGGTGGCGAGCGCACCGCCGTGGGGGATGTGGGTGCGGCGGCGGCTGAGAACCCTGGGGCGGACGTGGCTCCAGGCGGGGTGGCGCACCACGTGTAGGTGCACGTTGCTGTGTCGCTTGTACATGCGCCCAGTGTGGGCGGTTGGTGTTTGCATGTGCATCCACGCATCAAGTGCTATGGCGCCGAGCTGGGTACTGTATGCTGATTCCATATTTTGTGGGGAGTGACGGATGGCCGCTGTGGGCCTTGATAGGAAGGCGCAGCTGCACGCTTTGCGAGGCGATGAGAGCGTGATTGTGCACTACTGCGCTTGACTCGGACTGCCGAACACGAAGAATGGGAAGTGGTGCACGCTTATTGGCGGGGGCCGGGAGAGGGACAGAGCAGGGGCCCAAGCGGCCAAGCTCGAGCCAGTTCAATGTTTACATGCTCGAACATAGGTAGCGGCTGATGCCTTGCACCATTCAGCAGCAAACCTGCGCGTGTATCGACGTCCAGGTTTTTGGCTCGGACCAGAGTTGCAGGTGCTTGCGTGTGTGGTCAGTCCTGTCGGATAGCCACCGGTGTGCGATTACACGCCACCTCGAGCGTAGTCGTACGGTCCACACATACGGCAATCATAATTTAACCATTTTTGCGCCGCCGTGGTTGCGAGCCCAAGACCACTACCCCCCACTCATCTGACCCATTAAGCCCTTGACACCACCACATGACCAGCCCACACTTCACATCTCGCGAGTCGTCTTCACTCAAAAGTGTCATAACGTATGCTCATTTAACCGCATCCATCACGTCCCCGTACTAAGCTTGTTCTTCGTTTAGTCACCCCGCGCAGCGCACAGCCATAACAGCCACAGCCCGCAGCCCGGCTTGCGCACCATGTCCTCGCGGTTGCTTTGGGGTTGACGTTGCTTGCCTCGCGCCTAGCGCCATAGCTTCTACGCTGCAGTGCATCACGCCTCCTGTCCCTCCCTCCCTCCCTTACATGTCGTGCTGGGCACCGGTGGCGCTGGTGTTCTCCAGGTTGGTTTCGGGCGCATCCTTTCTGGTAGTCCCAACGCCAGCCCGGCCGGCGTCGTCCAGCCCAGCCATCCCCATACAGCAGCCAGCTTCCGTCAGCCAGCCATGGGCGCGACCGTCCACAGCGTTTACCGTCGGTTACGAGGTAACATGGGAATTCGCAACTTGCGCTACTGACTGCCTACTCTCGTGCCGCCTGCAAGCCCACTCCGCCTTCCGCTCTGGTCTACGTACGCATTAGTTCCGCAACACTCGTCAATAACGTGTCACCGCCCTGACCTCCCACCAGCGCGCCGTCCCGCCACTCAATCAATGTCCAGCGCCCTGCGTATGAGCGGACATAGGTGCAGCACCGAGTCTGCCTCCGCCGCCTCCTGCCCGCTCACGTCGTAGTGCGGCGCCGCTGCGTAGCACTGCGCCAGGCGTGCGGCTGTGGCCTCGGCGGTTGCCAGCGCCAACGAAGACACCGCGCCGCCGCTGCATAGCTCGTCCTTGACCGCCTGTGGAATGGAGGTGGAGGTGGGGGTGGGGATGCAGGAGATGCATGTGTGGGTGGGGGGGGGGCAGGTGAAAGCGGTGCGCGTCGTCAGTGAGGACTTTGTTGGCGTCGTGCACGTGCAATGCATGTCTGCATGCCGCGCCTGCGTGAATCTGCATGCCGCAATGGGAATTGTTTGCATCCAAACATGCATGTATATGCATCAAGCAAGGGCCTGACGGCCCGCAGGTGCTCACATCCATTAGCGCCGTCGCCGCGGGTCCTGCCACTGCCTTCAGGGTGATCGCCGGGTCGTGTGGCGTGTGCGCCTGCTGCCACTGCCACAGCGCCTGCATAACACACGCAAACGCAAACACATGAACAGTGCACACGCGCATGCACCTGGGGAGGTTGCACGCCACGCGTTGGAGCGCACGCCAAGCGCAAGCCTGGCAGCGCTTGCTGACTGTGCTTGGCCCCAACCCATATACACACCTTGCAACCCCATCCCCACAACTTCCTGCTAGTGCTAACCTAACCTAACACACACATACACATGCGGACATGCCTGCACCCACCCGCAGCTCCGAGCACATGCACGTGACGAGCGCGTCCACCTCCTCCACACTCCATACCGTACTGCAACCGCAGCTCGCCAGCAGCGACGGCGCCACCGCACCCATTCCCACGCCAACGCCCATGCCTGTTGCACCCCCGGCTCCCCCGGCGCCACCAGGCGCTGCACCGCCGCCGCTGCCAGAGGCCGCAAGAGCAGCACCGGGCGCGCTGCCACCGGCTGCACCTTCAGTTCCCCGGCCTCTCCCAGCCGCTGCTGCCGCGCCGCTGCCGGTATGCGTGGCCGCCAGCGGCAGGAGTGAGGCGAGGTAGTGCTGGGCTGCGTGGTTGGCTTCTCGCTGCCGCCGCTGCTGCTGCGCCTGCCAGGGGTGGACGTCGCCGTGGTGCGCGTCCTGGTAGTCGTAGTGGTGGTGCTGCTGCCGTAGTAGGTGCGGCTGCGGCTGCGGGTGTTGCTGTGGGTGTGGGTGTGGGTCCTGAGCCGTCGTGCCGCCCTCCTGAGGGCTGGCGTGGACTTGTTCCGAAGATGCGGCTGGTATGGAGGAGGAGGAGGCAGTGGCAGAGGAGGCAGCCGCCGCCGGCTGCGCCAGTCCATGAGGCTCTGGCAGCGCTCCCTGGCGCTGATCCTCCGCGCCTGGGTGCGGGTGCTGCTGCCTCTGCTGCTGCTGCTGTTTGTGGTGCGGGTGGGTTTGTCCACGTGTCGGCTGCGCCACCCACCGCTGCCGGCCCTCCTGTTGCGCCAGTAGGTGCAGGTGGTGGTGGTGCAGTGTGTGCCGCTGCAGCGCCTCCAGCCCCAGGTGCGGGTTCACGTGCTGCACCTCCTGCGGCTGCTGCTCCTGCAGCACTTCCTGCTGCACCTCCGGCTGCACCTCGAGCGGCTGTGCTTGAAGCTGCTCCTGCTCCACTGCCACCACCGCTGGGTCCAGAGCTAATGACGTGGTAGCGACGGCCGGCAACATGGCAGCAGCTGCTGTATCATCGCTTGAGGACCCCCCAGCACGTTGCGGCGCAAGCGGTGCCCCAGCGCCCACAGCCGCTCCAAGTGACGAAGCGGCGGTACCATCGACGTCAACAGCGCCTGCACCGCTGCCCTTGCCGTCCCCACTTGCCGCGCCAAGGGGACTGCTCCTCAAGCCGCCACTCGGCAGCTGTGCGGACAGGGCACCGCCATCGCTGCCCTTTCCACCACCGCCGCATCCTGCCCCCTCAGCCGCGCTACGGCCATGGCGGCTGCCGGCGGCGCCGAAGGAGGTGCCACTGCCGCTGCCGCTGCCGCTGCCGCTGCCGCTGCTACTGCCGTCCGCGGCCTCCTGCTCCTGCCGGTTGAGGGCGGCGGTGCAGAGCTCCAGGACGCTGTAGCGGCAGCGGTTGGTGGCCCAGTGGCGGGGGCCCAGCACGGCCAGACAGCGGTCGCCCAACTGCCGCATGGTACCCAGGCTGACCTGGGCGGGTTCCAGTGAGCATGTGTACGGCAAATGGGAATAGGGCAGGGCAACAGCAGCCGTACATTACACAAACACGTGCGCGCACACGCACACACACGCGCACACACACACACACACATACACACACACACACACACACGGAATCGCAAAGTGGCTGCCACGGCAGCCGCCTGCCCCCCGCCCCTCCCCCGCTCACGTTGAGGTCGTCCCAGTCCAGGTGCTCGCCCGTCACGTGCACGGCCTCCTCCAGAGCCAGCTCGGGGTCACCCTCTGTGCGGATGCGGATGTGCGTGCGGTTTTGGGTGCATGTGCGGGTGGGTGCGGAGAGTCACGTTGTGGTGGTAGGGTTGGACGAGTCAGGACCCCATGATTGGCGAGAAAGCGGTCAACAGAAAGCTAGTGTGTGTGAGAAGCAAGTTTGTCACACACAATTGGTACGGACATACATCATACCTAATGCTCCACAGCCCGCCGCTTTCGCCCGCCTTCGCAGGTCCTCCTGAACCTGCGGCGTCAATTACCGTACCGTAGTTGCGTCAGCCTGTCAGATGCATGCAGACTTCTTTCGCGGCCGCATTTCAAAGCACCTGTCAGTGATACAGGTGCCCGCCAGGTGTGCTGACTCACCGCTGCCTCTGTGTATCGTCGCCCGCAGCTGTCGCACTCCCATGGCTTTGCCGCCTGCTCCGCCGCCTGCTCCGCCGCCCGATCCACCTCCCGCGCCTGCGACTCCGCGGGCGCCGCCTGCTGCCGCCAGCATAGGTACCCCGTCGCCGCCTCGGCGGCCCCTCCTTCACCTGAAGTGAACCCGAGTCCCGCTGCTGCAGCTCCCTCCCCAACGCGCTTCTTGTCATTCCCCCCAGCTCCAAGCCCGGCACCCGAGGCCAGGCTCTCGGGCACTGAGGGCATTCGCACACCCCTGGCTGCGCCACCGCCACTGCTACTGCCGCTGCTGCCGCCGCCATTGCTACTGCCGCCGCTGCCGCCGCCGCCGCCCAGCTCGCCACCGCTGTGGCAGGCGGGGCAGCGCACCGCGCGGTAGGGGTCCACGGGGCTGCGACAGCGCTCGCACGTGCAGTGGAACAGCTTGGTGCGGTACTGCGGAGGCGGCAAGAAGGCGTGTGCGGTTACATTCATACTCAACTAAGAGTGGGGGTTGGGGAACGGGAGAGGGCAGCAGAGAGAGGCCTTGGCGATGGTGACGGTGGCAGTAATTGAGTACCCAGCACAACTGCCCACATATGGATTGTTTTACGTGAAGGCCGCACTTAAAACCCTACTTGCCCCCCAGCCTCCCTCCCTTTCGACTCACCAGCAGCTTCTGGCGCATGCGTGTTGACATGAGGGTCTGCTCGTCCCAGCCCTGAGAGCCAAGGGCAGTGGAGCGGGGCGGTTGAGGTGTTTGAGCAAGCGCCGTCACAGCACCACACAACCTAAGAACCGCCCGCCCGCTCAGGCACGCCTCCCGCGCCATCACCACGCGTCCACGACAAACCGCCTCCCACAACACGTCCGCACCCCCTCCACCCGCCCACCCATCCCACCCATCCATTTACACACCCACACACCCACGCACCCACCCCTCCAATCCCCCCAATACGCGTACCAGGTAGCAGGTGGTGATGACGTCACCGGGCCGGATGGGCCTCACCGCCACGAACACGCCCCAGCCCCGGCCGCCCCCGCCGGCCGCGGCGCCGCCACCTGCACCAGCCTGCCCCTCAACCCCGGCGCCTGCGGGTGCGCCGCCCCCCGCGCCTCCAACGTCCATGAAGACACCAGGCCTGCCATCCTGCCATCCGCCAACGCTCGTCACAGCTGGGTCGGGCGCACCCCGCAGCCCACCGCCGTCCGGCTGTGTGTCCACATAGCGGTACCTGCGCCGGCGGGAGGAGGCAGGCCGACGTGATGCACCTGCCTGTTGCACGCCTGCATGTGCGCCCGTGCGCCTGTGAGCGAGAGGCGCGCCCTGCCTTTTTGCAGGAGCAGCATGGCGCGCTGGAACACACACACACACACACACACACACACACACACACACACACACACACACACACACACACACACACACACACACACACACACACACGCACACGCACACGCACACGCACACACACACACACACACACTTTGTTCCGTTTGTTTTGTGTTTAACACACACACACACACACACCAGCCGCAATCCCGCAGCCGGCAGCCCGCCGCGCCGCACCTACCGGGTGTTGCCCTCGCACTCGTGGTTGACCAGTGAGCCGTAGCGGTACAGCGCGCCGCCGCCCGCACGTGCCGAGTAGCAGTTGCACACCCAGGCCAGCAGCATGCGCTGCAGCAGGCCGACGGGGATGCGGGCGACTGGTGCCAGCACGCTGCCGGCGAAGCGGTGTGCGGTGGCGGTGTCGGCAGCGATGGCGTGCACCTGCGTCCATAGCGGTGCGGTGCTGCAATGCTCGGCATGCGGGTGCGTGGCTTGGGCTCGACTCGCAGCGGGACATGCACGTGTGTGAAGCCCACGAGTTCACGAGGCGTCACTTTCCAAAGTAGGAGTGTGCCGTACCTGGGCCGCGTAGTCCAGGGCTGCCCTGACGTAGGGCTGCTGGGCATTCGCCGCGTCCGCAACGTCCGGAATGAAGAGGCCCATGACCTGAGCCCGCGCCTCCTCGTCCGCGCCGGCGTATTCCAGCGCTTGGAGCGTGAAGTCAATGCTGGCGTCCTGCACGTCGGCGCAAAAGATGACAGAGGAGGTGCGAGACAACGGAGGTGCGAGACCAGGGCCATGCGTGTGGAAGGTGGTCTGGCCGTGCGTGTATGGCACTAGCACAGCACCTGCGCTGGCGATAAGCAGGTCTCCTATGCTCCAAGTTTAATATCCTATACATAT
The DNA here is from genome assembly GCF_000002595.2 of Chlamydomonas reinhardtii. Classification (NCBI taxonomy): domain Eukaryota; kingdom Viridiplantae; phylum Chlorophyta; class Chlorophyceae; order Chlamydomonadales; family Chlamydomonadaceae; genus Chlamydomonas; species Chlamydomonas reinhardtii. Next base: position 1,520,926 of record NC_057019.1, read on the forward strand.
TATCACCTTGCCGAGCAGGTCCGCGCGAAGGCCAAATTCATCGTGCGCAGCGTAGACGCTGTCAAGCAGGTCGGATCGCTCACAAGTCATCATTATCGGCTCATCGCGAACAACTTCGTCGCCGGGCTCATATTTCCGGGTGGCTAGTAGTGCTCCGCCGTAGGGCGCAACAAACTTGTATTCAAGCCCTGACAACAGCATGGCTTCACCAAATATAAGGCTATGCTCACTCGTGGCAACGCTGGCCCTCAAGCCAGAACGTGGCTTGCATCTGCCGTGGGTGGTTGCTTGCAGTTGGGTCAGCACGAGGGAATGCCCTACCCTGCGCTGCCCTCCCTGCCCCCCCATGCAGGACACGTCCAACTGATTCAAGTTTATGATGGAGGCATGTAGCCTTTTGGCTGGACAGGGGAGCGCCACTTTTGGATCCAGCTGTCAACTGCGCCTCCTAATGCCATACCTCGTACACGGCCTCGCTGAAGGTACTGGGAATTCTCAGCTACTAGTTATCCTTGGCCAAATTAAGTAGGATTACTCAAACGCCCAGGCCTGCGTGACCATCTCTGAATCACCGTATTCTCAACATACATTTAGGACATGCTCTCTGTAAAAGATTTTGCAACCTGCTTGTTAAGCAAACAAGGCCCGTGGTGTTGCGGCCAGGCCCGACCGGCGATGATGTTCAGACGCTCCTCTGCACGACCTCGGACTTCCATCCGCTGCTTGGTGCAAATTCACACAATGGGTTCAAGCTGGGCGAACGCCTTAAGCTCGACTGGATGAGTCGCTGTTATATAGGTTGCGGTTTCAAATGGTTGGAGTGCATGCGGCGCTCCGTGCGGCCCTCTACGACGCCTGGAGTGCCTCGGTCTATGTATCACTCGGCAACGCCATTCTGCGCCTCGTGGAGAGCCAGGTGGGTGCTTGAGGAGCGAATGGGCACAGGTACAAAGGAGGGGAGAAAAGAGGTGGGGCGGGTGGGGACTGCCCCATACATACCGCCCTGCATGCAGCAGTGCGAAGTGAGTACCCCACAGCCGTGTGTCTGCACTGCACCATCTACAGGTTGTGCACGTGGCCGGCAACGCAAGCGCTGGCGAATCAGCAGATGGTACTGGCGATGTCGCTCGCCTGGAGTGCCGCTTCCAAACGCAGCTTGCGAGCGACAACGCAGGGAGGCTGTTCTTCATAGACTCCGCATTGCGCATCCGCAAGGTGCAGCTGCCGGCAGCGTGGCGCGCAGGCGGCACGCAGTGGGGGAAGGCGTGGGTCAGAACGCTGCGGCTGACGGCGCCCGGCGAGATTTACAGCCTGGCATACGTGCCGCCGTCGCCGCAGCCGGAGCGGCCAGAGCAGGCGGCGGCGGCGGCAAATGGCGCGAGCACCAGCGCGGGGGATGCTGTGGCTGGACGCGTTGGCGGCGGCGGCAAATGGCGCGAGCACCAGCGGGGGGGGTCTGTGGCTGGACGCGGCGGCGGCGGCGGCATGCTGGTGTACGGCACCGAGACAGCCCTTTACAAGCTGCCGCTTGCTGGCACCGGCGCCACAGGGCGCCTGCAGCCGCAGCTGCTGGCGGGGCAAGAGGGCACCCACGCCTGCGCCGACGGCAGTGGCGCACAAGCCAGGTTTAACAAGATCTAGGGAATCACGATGGATGCCACTGGCCTCATCTACCTGCTTGACAACGACCCGCTCGCAAGACAAAGCTACCTGGTATCCGTCAGTCTCGACGGCTGCGTCAGCACGCGCCTGCATGACTTGCCAATCAACCTCAGCTATCCCGCCATCCTGCCCAACGGCTACCTGGCGGCAAGCACACGAGACGGCGGCCATATGCTCCTGGTTGCCCTCGGGCTGCAGCCCGTGCTGCCGCGACTGCCCGCCGGGGCCGACAACACCAATGCCTCCACGTCAGCGCCGCCGCCGCCGCCGCCGCGCAGCCTGCCCGCCGACCTGGGTGCGCTGCTGGATGCACAGCCCGACGGCACCTCTGACGTGGCCATTCGAGTGGGCGAGCGCCGCTTCTGCTGCCACCGCGCCATCTTGTGCGCGCGCTGCGACTACTTTCAGCAGCGGCTGGCGGGGGGCTCGTTTCGGGATGGCCTCCAGGGAGACATCGACCTACCGGACGCGGAGCCTGAGGCCTTTGCGCAGCTGCTGCGCTGGCTGTACACGGGCGCCGCCGACGTGCCGCCCGAGCACGCGCGCGCCGTGGCGGAGCTGGCGGACCGGCTGCTGCTGCCGCAGCTGTGCGACGTCGCGCTGGAGGTGCTGCTGGCGTCCGTGTCAGCGGAGGGCGTGGTGGAGGTGTTGTTGTGGGCGGCGGGCGCAGCCGAGTCGCGCGGCGCCGGCGGCTGCTTTGGTGTGCTGCTGGGGGCGCTGAAGCGCTGGTGCGTGTGCCACCACGGCGAGGTACGGCGGGTGGCGGGTGCCAGTCGCGCCCGACTGGCAGTGGAGGCGCCGGCCCTGCACCTGGAGCTGGTGGACGCGGCCATGGATGCAGTGGCGCGGGACGGAGCGGGGGCGGCGGCAGGAGCGGGGGACGGCGAGCGCAAGCGGCGGCGCTGCTAGAGGCGGTGTACCCGGAGAGGTGCAGGCAGGGCTGCTGTTGGCAGGATGTTTGCAGAGGAGCGCTAGTACGGCTGCGGTGTTGCAACGGGACGGGGCCGGTGCAGGGACCTCCAACGTGTTGCCGCACCCTGCAAGGAATTAGCTGCATGAGATACGCAGCGGTAATCCGTGGTGCGTTGTGGACGTTTGGCTGGCAGGGCTGCGAATGTGCAGTTGCGTTGTGGCACGGTTGCTGTGTTGGTTGATGTCATTTGATACGTACTCCAGTGCAAAAACGTATGCGGACAGCGAGGGGCATAGCATTGCTTGTCTGGGCCGGGTGGGACCATGGGAACACGTGACACACGTAGGCGTGTATGTGTATGTGTGTGTGTGTGTGTGTGTGTGTGTGTGTGTGTGTGTGTGTGTGTGTGTATGTGTGTGTGTGTAACAACGGTTTACAGTTGTTTATCAGATCACGTGATCGTGTATCCGGACAACCCGTAGTTGCTAGTGCCAGGGGCGCAGTAGCACCTTGTTTGTCGCGCATTGGTCTGGCAGTACATGTCTCCCAAGCCTACGCGTAGCGTTAGACGGCAGTTTGGCCACAGAAGCCGCACCTCCATCTATTGTGGTTAGACACTGATTTGGCCCTAAGAGCCGCACCTCCGTCTATATCTACGTGTGTGTGTATATGTGCGTGAGTGTGTGTGTGTGTGTGTGCGTGTGTGTATATGGTGAAGTGTCATGGCAGCAGCGGCACATGCCCCAGCAGCACGCCCCGGCCCAGGTCCCAGAACGCCGTCAGCAGCGCCAGCTGGGGGCCACAGGGACCAGCGGGGGTTGCCAAGGAAGGCCGGAAAAGGGCAAGCCGGCAAGTACAATTAAGTAAAGCAGGTTAAGCAGCATACGACATTTCCAGGGAAGAGGACATGAGCCGGGCTACCGTGCCTTTGACACGGCACGACACAGCTTCGCCCACACCTGATGACCTGGGGCATCCGTGACACGGCCCCACCCGCGGCCCCCTGCCCCGCCGCCATCGTCACGCCGCTCACACATAATTGTATACACACACACACACACACTGCCTGTCTGTTACCCTTGTCCCTCGAAGCACTCCGATGGGACCCGTCCCCCATTCCAGATTTGGGCGGGTGCGGGTTTGGACTTACATACTGCGCCAATGCGAGAAGCCCCAGCAGAGTTTGCCGCTGCCCACTCCTCAACTGGTCAATGTTATTATGTGGTTCGCGCCAGCTCAGCGCCTCGGTTGCCCGTTAAATCAGTGGCCTTTCAAGTTTAGATCCAACCGCTAGCCCCGGTACGCCACAACCCGTCCCCGCGCTTACTAAACATACTGGGCATCTCCTCACCCCCTGCACGAATGTAAGCAGTAATGTCGTACCCTGATCGGGCTCGCATTCTAGTCGGGTCCACGCTTACCCATCCGTGAAATACCTACATCAACAGACGCAAGCGCAATGGCTTCATCACATCGCCACCATTATTCCACCGGCCGTCAACCTTGCGCCATGATGGCCACTTCCAAGATCCCACAGCTATGCAAACATAGCTGGTCATCACCGTGTCTCGGCGACAAATGTGTTCCTCCTCTCGCAAAATCAGGCTCAAACGCGGCATATCGGTAGTAGATCGCTCACGAGAAGCACAATGAACAACCACAAGGTTTGACTTCCGATCCTCTTTGCCACCAGCCCTGAAGAGCTGTGTTGGTGCAGTTCATGCAGTGCATCGATTTGGAGGACGGGCCTTGCGCGTCGTGGACCACGTCACAAGGCGGTGGGGTCCGCGCTTGCGTGTCAACACGTACACGCTGCCTCACGGCATCCAGCAAAACTGGTTCGCAAGCTGGGCAAACCCATCGATGCCGGGTCCTGGCTCAGCCTTGTCCTGCCTGCGCCCCAAATCTCGTACCCAATGCGACGACGAGGAAACCGCCCATACTCGGGTTGACTGCGAGAAATTGCCGACTTCTACCCACTCCGCCCGCACAAACAATCACTGCCCCACCGAAACCCGTCATGCCGAAAGCGGCAGTAACGCACCTAGCGGCAAATCCTAAGCGTCTCCTGCACTGTGACAAATCCTGACTTCCAAGCCAGCCATGCGTTCGGCGCTACCTTGCCATGTGTGTACAGCAGCAGCGCGTAGTCGCTGATTGCGGTACGCGGCATACGTAACACCAACAATCTGGGTGCCGGACCACACACCACCGCGCTTTTGCCCCTGGCAACAGCTACCCCACTCGCACACAAACACACCACCCATGCAGCAGCTCTCATGCATGCAGAAGAAGTGAACGCGAGCCGGTGTAGCTGTAGACACACGCCGGGCGGCAGGCGCACTACTGCCCATACGCGCCGGGCATTCCCGGCATTCCGCCCGAGCCCTGCGCGAACATGCCCGCCTGCTGCTGCTGCGGCTGCCCCGCCTGGCCCATCTGCATTTGCTGCTGCTGCGGCTGCTGCTGCCCCGCCTGGCCCATCTGCATCTGCTGCTGCTGCTGCTGCTGCATGTACTGCTGCATGTACTGCTGCTGCATGGCCGCCATCTGCGCCGCATCCATCTGCTGCTGCCCCGGCTGCATCTGCTGCATCTGCTGCTGCTGCTGCGGCGGCGGCATGCCCATCCCCAATCCCATGCCCATGCCCATCGCCTGCGCCTGCCCCGGCTGCTGGGGCTGGGCCATCATGGCTGGCTGCGGCAGCTGCTGCTGCTGCAGCAGCTGGTGTGCCGCCGCCTGCTGCTGCAGCAGCAGCTGCGCGCCCATGGCCCCGCCGGACGCCGCCTCCATCGCGGGCACCAGGCTGGGGTGGATGGAGCCCAGCGGCGGGGCGCCGGCGGAGCCCGACGTCGACGGCTGGGCGCCAGCTGTGTGGGGCAGAGGAAGAGATGAAGGCATGTAAGGAACAATACTGAGTGCCCTGACAGGGAGGACCGTACTGCGTCAATGTTGCCATGGCCCCTGCAACCCTCTCCGGCCAGTCACTCCCCAACCAGTCAATGCGCCGCCCTGCCGGCTACCGCCCCTCCTACCCCGCCTCCCCAGCCCTTCTACAAGTACTCACGCACGGCGTATCCTCCCAGCTGCATTGCCAGCTGCTGTGTGGCGGGCGAGTCGGGCTCGCCCAGCTCCGCCGCCAGGGCGCTGGCAATGCCCAGCGCGTCAGGCACAGCGGGGTAGCAGCGCACCTGGGGGCGGGAATGGGTGGGCACACGAGAGTCAGCGGGGCGCAAGCGGTAACGACGTGGGGTAAGGAGTTGGAGCTGTGAGGCGGCAGCTGAGCCGTGGAGGGTCTTGCTGTCAGTAACCCGGTTGCTGCCAAGACGATGCCGTATGTCAATTTTTACTTATCAGTGCCCTGGCCCTGTGAACCCAACAACCTCTGCCGCTTTCCCCCCCAGTATTATCGCTTGCAACTAACGCCTCTGCCTGCACTCCCCTCGTTTTCGTTGGTTTTGGTTTAGTTGGGCTGGTATTTACAACCCCCCCCCCTGCCCCTCTCCACCACCCACCAGCAGCGTGGCCATCTGCTGCGGCCTGAACACGCCCCGGAACACGGCGATGGCGAACTCCAGCACCACGTGCTGCTCGCTGCGCAGGTTGTCGCGCAGCTTCGACACCGCCTCGTGAGCCTGTGGGGCGAGAGAGAGAGAGCGTGTGCAAGCGTGTGTTAGGAACGCACAAGGAAAAGGGTCGACACTGTGTGTGTATGTGAACGTGTTGGTAAGCGTTGCAGAAGTGCAGGGGGCTGGTGTGGCAGGTCCGGCAGGTTCAGGTGGCACGTGCAAGGGCGCGCGTGGAGACACAGACAGGGAGATTGGCCAGCTCTGGGAGGGGCACCCGCGCATGCGAGGCGGCGGAGCGGGATGGCGCGCGCACCTTGATGTAGGAGATGGAGGATTTGGTGTGGTAGGTGTCGTGCGGCAGGTTGGTCTGGATGGAGATGTTGAGGTGCTTGCGCTCCTCCATGATGGGCTCGATCTGCACCGCCGCCGCCGCCGGCACCACCACCATTGCCACGATTCAGCACGACGTGTCAGCACTCAGGGATAAGCAGCAGCTGCTATAAGCTATTGGTAAGGAGCTGCGAAGGCCGCATAAGGCCGGCACAGTCACCCGACTTGCAGCGCCATAGGTAGCCCCGCCCGGCCGCACCTTGGTGAGGAACATGCGCTTGAGCTCCACGATCTCGCGCATCTGCTCCGGTGTCAGCTCGATGTGCTTCTGCGGTGTGCAAAGCGGCAGGAGTGGCGGTGGTGGTGGTGCGGAGGGAGGAGGGCTCACGGACTTGCGCTAAAAGAAGGCACTGGGCATGCGTCAAACGGTTAGCCGCCTGATGCTGCATCTGCTTCACTTTACGGCTCGCCGCACTTGGCTACCTGCTTTTGCTTGCCTTGATACCCACCCACCCACCCACCCACCCACCATGACGCTCTTCCACAGCTCGATGACCTCTCGCTCGGTGTTGCCCAGGTACTGGCGGCTGAACACGATGAACTTGCGCGCCTCCAGCGGCCGAGCCACGCCCAGGCGCATCAGCATCACGCTCTGCGGGTCGTGTGCCGAGGCAGATGGGCGGCACAGGCAGCGTGGGAGGTGTGTTCGGGCAGAGGCCGGGTGTCCACGGAGCACCCGCAATCGTGCGTGGACAGCAGGCAAGCTGGCAAGCAGGCCATGGCAAGGTGCTGGCGGTGCCGACGAGCCCACACGAGGCCCGTTTCCGCATGGCCGGGCCTGCCAGCAGCGTTTCCCCCATGCTCCTTTGCTTCCCTTCCCTTCCCTTCCCTTCCCTTCCCTTCCCTTCCCTTCCCTTCCCTTCCCTTCCCTTCCCTTCCCTTCCCTTGCCTTCCCTCCTCCCCTTTCCCTTTTCCCTTTTCCGTTCTGCTTCTCCTGCCTCTCCCAGCCTGCCTCAACGGGATCAACTATGGCACCCCTCCGCCCTGCTCCACTCACCAGCTCGCGCACCACCCGCTCCAGGTCCGACATGGCCGCCGCGTCCGCCACCGACAGCTCGCTGCCCTCGCCCGTGGCCGCCACAGCGGCAGCCGCGGCGGCGGCGGTGCCGTCCGCGCCGGAGGCGTCCCCGCCCGCGCTCGCGCTCTCGGCCGCCGGCTTGCGACTGGCGATGGCCGTGAGCCTGCACAGGTGGAACGTCCATTGGTTAGCATGTCGCACGACAGCAGTGCATTGCGGGCCGCTTGCATGGCTAGGGCACCTCCTTATTGGGCTCTTGGGCACGTGCCGCCTCATCCCACCCGTACGCCGCCAGGCTGGGTGCTCAGTCCAGTGCTTTTGGGCGTGCCAGGCCCCGGCCACGAGCTCAACCCACCTGCCCCGGACCGACCCGCCCGCCGACCCGCCCTCCTTTCCTATACACTGTGGGAAACAGCCGCTCCAACCGTCGCTGCTCCCCCCCTACCTGACGGACAGCTCCTTGACGTAGGTCTGGTACACGCGGTAGATGTCCTCGCTGGACATCTCCTTGATGGCCTCGGGCGTCAGCGGCACCAGCGCCTGCCCCGGCCCCAGCCCCGCCAGCTCGGCCTCGCTGACCTCCTTGTTCTCCTGCATGACCTGGATCTGCTCGTTGCGCATGTCCAGGACCTGCCAGCCAGCAACGCACAACACACGCATGCACATGCAACGCGGGCACAAGAGACAGGAGAGGAGAGAGGCAAGAGTCAGCAAGGCGTCTGAAAGGACCAAGCGAGAGAAAGAGGCAAGCCTTCAAGAGCAGGCTGGCACAAGGGGTGGTGAGGCATTGAGGCAAGCCGAAGCCGTGCTCAGTCAACATGCAGGAGCGAAGGTTGCAAGGCCACAAGTGTCCGGCCGCACTGGTTCTCCCCGCACCCTCGCCGCGCACCTTCTCCAGAATGGAGGTGCGGCTGTGCAGCGCCGCGTTCTCGGTCTGCAGGTTGGACACCTTGCCGGTCAGCTCCTCAATCTGCTTGTGCAGCTCCAGCAGCTTGGTCTGCACGGACACAGGCAGGTGGAGGCAGAGTTGGCGGCGTTTGGTCAGTCAGTCAGGCAGGCGCAGCGTGTGCGGCGTCAAAACACGCAGGGAGTGAGCAGCGTGTGAGAAGCGGCGATGGCTCGCCTGTCGTCTCTCGGACTCCCACAACTTCCCCTACTACGGGACGTGTCTTCGGCTCTTGCCTACACCGTCAAGCAAGATAACTTCCCTTTTGCGCGCCCCGCACACACAAACACACCTTCTGGCGCTCACGGAAGCGCCGCTGCGCCTTGCGGTTCTTCTCCTGCAGCGCCGCGTGCCGCCGCTCCGCGTCGTCGCCGCCGCCGCCGCCCTCGCGCTTCTTCTTGGTGGTCTTCTGCGCCGCCTCCTCGTCGCTAGTGGCGCTGTCACTGTTGCTGTCCAGCTCGCCGTCGCTGCTGCCAGCTGGGTCGGGCTCGCTCCGCCGCGCGTTGCGGCCCGCGGAGCGGCCGCGCGACCGGCCGCCCGACTTGCCGGCGCCGGCTCCGCCGCCGCCGCCTCCGGCGGCGGTCGTTGTTGGCATGGCGGGCGCGGGCGCCGCCGCACCCGGCATTGCCGCCATCCCGCGCGCGTTGAGCTGCTGCGCCAGGGTGGCTGCCGGCAGCGCGCCGGCGAGGCCGTAGCCGGGTGTCATGGTGGTGATGGAGTTGCGCTGCGCCATCATGCTGGCCGCGGCGTTGGCCTGCTGCATGCCCATCAACGACTCCATCCCGGTCATGCCTGGCATGCCGGGCATTGCGCCCATGCCGGGCATTCCCATGCCCATGCCCATGCCAGCCATGGCGCCAGGCATCCCGGGCATGCCGCCGGGGCCCATCCCCGCGCCCATCGTGCCGACACCGGGCATGCCGCCAGCGCCCGGGTGCATGCCGCCGGGCGCGCCCAGCCCCGCCATACCCATGGTGGACATTACGCCGTTGGACATTCCGGGCATGCCGCCGGCGCCCTGCATGCCCATCATGCCCATCGAATTGACCGGCTGCGCGGGCTGCATGCCCTGCATCCCGGCCATGCCCTGCATGCCCGGGTTGACCATACCCTGCGCCGCCATCATGCCGTCGGGAGCTTGCATACGTGCATTAGGCATCATGAGCCCGGCATTTCCGGTAGGCGCCTGTTGCATCTGGGGTTGTGCAGCGCCAAAGCGATGCTGCCCAACCCCGGCTACTCCCGCATTGGGGTCGCCGTGGCTTAATGTTGAGGAATTAATGCCCAGGTATGAGTCAAGGAGGCCATCAAAGTCGGTCAGGTTGTCCAGGCTTCCCGCGCCTGGGAGCTCCATGGCCCAACGCGCTCACGCCTGGGCGCTCAAGGCTGTCCTAAGAGTATTATCAGCAACTAAGGACCAGATGAGGCGTCTCCAGAGTGCCTAACGCGCGATTGTGAGGCACAGAATTGGCCGTTTGTAATAAAAAGCGTTCACAACTGGCTTGAACCTGATAAACAGGCTATGCTGCGCCTGTTGTGGAAGTACAGAAGTTCATGGCAAGGGTTGCGCGGGCAAAGAAAGGGCCTGCAAGCACATGCGCTGAGGGATTACGCTGGGCATCGAAACTGCCCCGAACAGCGGTACGCAAGCGAAGAAATGTCTACTGTATCTCATATTGTATTGATGTGAAGGCAGCGAACTCGTTTGCCATCTGGTTCTTCGCGTACTTTCGAGTTAGTTTCTCAGGCCGCCCGCTGAAGCAGCCGCGGGAGCCCGCGGAGCCCCAACCCTCAAACCGCTTTACAGCAGAGTGGCTACTGAGCACGGGAATGGACCCGCCGAGGGGCAAAAGCAGCCCAGAGGTGCAGGCAGGCACGGCTGGGGGAGGCAAGTGAAGGCGGACCTGGGTGCGACGGACGTGGGTACTGCCTGTAGTCATGTAGTGCGTTGTACTGCTGCCAACGAAAGGAGAGGGTCGCAAGGTCGCATCGCTTGCGCTTTCCATTCTCAAAGTTTGCTACCTGTCTTCAGCGTAACGCAGGCTCTTGGGGACGGTGGAAATACGGAACGCCTGAATCGCCTTGGGCCGCCAGCCCGACACGGCCTTGCACACGGCAACCCATGCCAGCCTGTCCGCCTGCCTACTACTTCGATGCCCACATGTAGCCAGTAGCCCCGCATTGCCAACCTTCTTTCCCCGCCACACACACATACAGACACTACACACACGCCGCCCGGGCAGGCACCGCCCGGTGCCTTTGGCTTCTGGCACCTGCAGGAAGTCAAGTTGCACAGACGCGGCGCTCCTGCTTCACTCGCTGCCAGGGCTCCTATCTTAATGTCTCCAGACATTAATCGACCATTTTGGCCGTTTCCTAGACATTCCTCCCGGGGGCTAATGCCTGGGGCGAGACTTAGTTGGCCCGGGTTTAGGGCGGGTTTTGTCCGAATTCCTATGGAGAAGCCCCCAAACCGCCATGTGCCCAGACAAAAGACGGCGGCCACCCGGCCGTTTTTGTCTGGAGCTAGACATCACCCGGAAAACAAGATACGACCCCTGCTCGCTGCTCTTAACTCCTGCTGCCACACGGCTCTCCATCCGCCTTTCCTGAGGGTTTGGCTTGCAGCACTACAGTCAGCACCAAACCACCTGCATCAAACCTGTTACAGACCTTAGGTCACCCGCCCTCGCCGCGGCCACAATCAGCTCTTGCACCTGCTCCCGCACTCGCGCAGAGCAGTGCCGCCGCCCCCGAAACGTCCCACACGCCCGCTCATCCTGCAGCCGCTCGTCCCCAACGCCGAACGCGTGATGCGCCCCCCACTCGCTCATGTGACCCTCCAGCGCCACACCTGGCATCTCACCTCCACAGCCGCCTGCAGCCGCCGTTTGCTGGAGCTCATGCTGCCTCCATCTCGGCCCCCCCTGCTCCTCCGCCTCCACCCCCTCCATCCTCCCCACCCCCTGCTCCCCCGCCTCCGCTGCGCTGACCGTCAGCTCCTCCACCAGTGCCAGCAGCACCTCCACCCGCTGGCTCTCCGACAGGTGGTCGGGCAGCAGCAGCCTCCGGGCGCCGCTACACGAGTAGATGCCGTCAGCGGTGACGCAGTCGCTGCCGTACGCGCCGTACATGGCATGCAGACGCACACGTACCAGCTTCAATCGCAGGCAGGGGCTAGCGTGCAATGCCGCTTGTGTGGCGTCACGCAGGTCGCGGCAGGCGGCCGTGAGCGCGGTGCCGGAGCCGCAGCGGAGGGCGGTGTCCGCGATTTTAGCGAGCACGTCGTTGGGCAGCGCCAACAGTCCGTGCTGCTGGCGCGACGGCTGTGACTGAGGAGCCTCCTGGGGCCGTGGAATCGCAGGGCCTGGAGACAGCGGCTGCATGTGCGGCAGTAGCAGCGATGTAGAGAAAGGCCCGTGCCCGCTGCCGGCATGAGAAGGCGGTGGCGACCAGGCCATGCCGTCTGCTGACATGCCAGCTCCGCCGGTTCGCTGGAGCCTTTTGGCAACTGTCCATGCATAAGGACAGAGGTCAGACATCAAGTATGTACACATGACGAAGTCAACCAAGTATTAGCGAAGACGACGCAAGCGCACCGAAATTCTCAGCCGAATCCTCCTCAAAGCGAGGTCGCCGACGATGGTGATGCAGCAGTGTAATCATATGGGTAAGGTTTACTTTCTGTGGCCACACCGGCGACAACTATTGGTTTGCCGACCAGCTGTTCCCGCCTTTTTGCACCCCTCGGTCCACCCCCCGCAGTCGAGTCTGTAACAAGAGCTTGAGCCTGCGGGAACGTGTATGGGGGCTTGGTTGGGATTCGGGGATTCTGATATTACTGAGTTTACTGAGGTGGGGTGGGACTGGACTGGCTCCACCCTTCCGCCCCATCGCTGGCAATTTGGAGCACCCATGCGGCCATTCCATCCTTTCGCCGGTGTGCCGAGTATAGCCCAGTGAACTTTGTCAGGCTATGCCATACACAGGCTCCACAGGTGTTACACATGCCTCTTTGCCCCCTTGTCCAACCACTCGTCCGACCACACACATGCACGCATTGCATCCACACTCGCCATTCACGGTGCTCCCCCCGTGTGGGTGCATCCGTGATTACAACCATCGTTCCCTATCCACAGCTAAGATTCCAGCCCTGGACTCCTTTGTCCAACACAATGCGTTCCTGATTCCCTGAATGCCCGAGCTGCCGTGCACCCCGTCAGGCTTAAGTCAGGGCACAAGTACCCAACGCATGCACACGTGCCCGCTAACCCCTCTCCATTGCCGCCGGTCCTTTGGGCCCGCTGCTGCCCCCGACATTCTCCTGCCCGTCTTACCCTACTCCTTACCGACATGCTGGCCAAACACCTTCAACTCCCCCACCCCCCAAAACCTGTCCCGCTGCTCGCTGTTCACCGGCGGGCCCTGCCCGCCTCGGGGCCGGGCGCTTCCTCGCCCTCCTCCTCGTACTCGTCATACTCCTCGCCCTCGCCCTCGTCCTCTTCATACTCGTCGTATACCTCATCCTCGTCCTCCTCAGCGCCTGCAGCCATGCGTTTGTTGTTGCGGACAGGCAGGGCGCCGCCGCGGTACTTGTTAGGACACAGGTCGCCAGGCAAACGTGCCGCGCTTCGCGTGATGACATGCCCTAGCCCCTGTCACCGACACGGCCACGCACTGGGGACTGCCCTAGCCTGGCTGCCTGGAGTAAGCATGATCCCGCGGTCCCTGCAGCCCTCCTCTCTCACCCTGGTCCGCCAGCTGCGCGCCCTCTCCGCCCTCGCCCTCGTCGTCCTCGCCCTCGTCGCCCTCCAGGAGGCTGCCCAGCAGCTCCTCATAGTCCGTGGCCACAGAGGGGCCTGCGGGCAAAACACGCAGATACACACACGGTCAGGAGGTATTGAAAGGGCCGGAACTCTGCTGTTGGCCCTCCCTCCATGTCCTTTCTGGCACATACGCTTTTGTTTTGCCTGATGCCCCCCCCCCTAAACTGTGCAGCACCCAGCGCCCTGACCTACTACCCCCGCTCCTCCCTTCCCCCACGCTACCCTCCCGTCCCCCCTCCCCCACCATACCACCACCCACGCCTTCCATCCCCACCACCACCACCAGAACCGCACCAGCCCCGCAGCCCCGCACTGCCGCGCTCACCCGCAATGTCCTGGATGGGCACCCAGTCTTCCTCCGTCGTCAGCTCCTGCAGCCGCTCCACGAACGCCGCGAACAGCTCGTGGTCGGCGTCGTAGGCCACCACGTGGCCCAGCGGCAGGCCCGAGTGGCCGTGGCGGGCCAGCAGCGACAGATCGCCTGCGAGGCGGTTGATGCGGGGTGGTTGGCAGGCGGTGTTGGCAAGGTGGGTTTGGTGATTTGGTAGTTTGGTTGGAGTTTGCTGGGATGAGTTGGGATGGGTTGGGATGGGTTGGGGTCGCTGTGGAGTGGGCGTCGGTAGGGAGGGGTTCGGGGTGCAGGTGTGGGCCGCAGATATGGGCGGACAGCTTGGGGTTTACTGGTTCGAGAAGGCGAGAGGCGGCCGTCTCTTGCAGGGTGCAGGGTGCGGCTTCCTATCCACCTGCTCCCACACGCTCTCGCCACGGCCCCGACTTCCGCGCATGCGCGTGCGCCCCGCGCCGGCCCTACGCCCCGCACACGCTCGCCCCAACCGTGCTGGCCTGCCTGCCCGACCCGCTCACCGATGAGGTCCTGCATCTGGTGGCGGGCCGGCTCGTCCCGCGGATGGCGGACAATGGTGTGGTCGTACCAGGAGTCGCCATTGCTGCGGGGTGGGGTGGGGGATTGAGGGGTGGGCGATGCCACGTGGTTTTGGAGGCGTGAGTACCGGAAGGTGACACAGAGAAGGTGGCGCGGAAACCGTGCAACCTCACGGCATCGCTCCACCCCCCCTCCAGCAGTGCTGCGCCTGCGCACCTGCTGTGCGCCCACCCACATCCGCCCGCCCTCACATCCACTCCACCACCCGCTCACCCAATGAGCATGGCCCCCTCGGTTCCGCCAAGCAGCCAGCCCGCGTCGCGCATGGCCATGGCCTGCTGCGGCGAGCTCACCCACGACCGAGCGTCGGCCAGCGAGTGCCTGTGCGGCGAAGTGGGGAGGCGGCAGGTGCGGGAAGGAGGGGTGATGAGGGAGGCGCGGATGAGGACCTGGCCAGGCCTGGCAGCGCGAAGGCGTGCCTGTTGGTTATGCTGCCCGGCGCCGCCGGACGGCCCCACACCTGCGTCCAGCAATCCTCGCCGGCACGTCGTCTCTTCCACCTCTTCCGCCGCGGCCTCCAGCTTCGTTGGGCACATATCCCCTTCCCCAGCCCCCCTGCAGCTCCCTGGTCTCGGTTTGCCCACCCCCACCCAGAGGGTCCACCGTCTACCACTTCCTTCACGAATCATGATTGCAACCCCCACCCGCACCCGCACCCCCACCCGCACCCCCACCCGTAACCCCACCCGTAACCCCACACAGATACGCTCTCCCGCGCGCTCACATGTAGTGCAGGTCCTCGAACATGCACCAGCTGAACCACTGCTTGCCGATGACGGGCGCCTCCAGGTGCCGGTCCAGGCCCACGGTGAGGCGGAAGGTGTCCTCCGGGTACAGCGTCACGAAGGAGGCGCCGCGCTGCACTGACACCACCTGTGCGCAGCGCGCAGACACACAACACACCGGCAGCGCGGCATAAACACAGCTCCTCGAATCGGTTGTTGCGTGCTAGGGATACAGTTGGAACATTAATCCGGCATCAGGAGCGAGCCGGCTCCTTGGACAGGCAAGCAGCAATGCTTGGCGTGTCGCGCGCGTCGATACCAGCGGACGCCAATCACAGTAACAGAAGAACCCCCGTGCCGCTCCAACCCACCTGCACCCACCCACCTATGCGATTACCCTCCCCCTCACCCCCCCCACACACACCTCCCCACATGCCCGCCCACACACCTCCTGTGGCCGCAGCACCATCTTGCACACGCGCTGCTTGCGCGCCTCCGCGTCCCCTGCCGCCGCCTCCTCGCCGTCCGCGGGCGCCGGGAACTCGCCGCCGGGCACGGGCAGGTCGTCGCGCGGCAGTGCGTGTGTGAGGCCGGACGTCTGGATCTGGCTGGCCCAGCCACCCGCGGAGCCGTCGATGACGGGCACCTCGGCACCGCCCTCGATCTCGATCCTACGTGGACGAATGGATGGGTGGATGGGTTGCTAAGTGCAGGGTAAACAGGAAGATGCAGTGCGTCGGCCGTGGGCGCAGCCGCCACCCCAAAAACCCCGCGCCGAAGCTTCTGCCTCACCCCAGCTGCTGGAATGGAGCATTCGCACGGCGGGTTTCCACATTCTGGTGATAGGGGGTGGAACGCGCTGCCCCTTTTCATACCCCGACCGGCTTTCCATCATAGCTAACATGACCTCTTCACCGGCCCGGTCACGTGCCGGTTTTACCCCTGCCTGCCGTGCACTGCTGCGCACCTGGCGTTGTCCACGCCGCACGCCTCCAGGGCCGACAGCAGCGCCTCAACGCCCAACACCTGCGGGCCGGGACCACACGGCAAACCCGGAGCCAGCGACACAGCACGTTGCAACATAAGCAGTTGCGCTCAAGCATGAGAACCCCCATCTGCAGCTTGCCCACATCAGCACCATGGCAACCCTTTGCGGCCGCCGCCTGCGGCCCTGCACGGCGCCCACGCCCCTTTTCCCCAGACCCACCACCGTGGCTGTCCCCACCCGTCCCTTCTTCCCGCAGCACCCACCTCCACATCGCCCTTAGCGAGGGCCGTGGTGAAGGGGTTTGGCTCCGTGATGTTCGCCAACGCCGCCTCCACGTACGGCTCGTCCTCGCCGCGCGGCTGCGGCGCCTCGGCCTCGCTGAAGGAGAAGCGCGGCGGGCCCTCCTCGCGCAGGCGCTGTGCGTGTGCGTTTGGGAGGGGAGAGCAGATTAATGCAGGGGCCGGGGGCGTTGTGTGGGCGGGCGCGGCCGGGCATGGCGGCAGGCGCAATTTGGAAGATTACGCCCGCGTGCCGCGGCTGCACCACCAGGCACCGCATACGGCAACGCATACCCTGCCCAACGGGCGCACGGGCGCAACCGCGGCCGCGCCTGCAGTGCCCTCGCGCTCTCACCCACCTGCAGCAGCGCCACGTAGGACTTGCCGTTCATGTAGTCGGCGAAGGTGCCGTTGAAGCCGTCGTCCTCCTGCAGGCGGGCGTGTTGGTGTTGACACACGCGAAGGCAAGCGACAGAGCGGTCAGCAACTAGGGGCGTGCAAGTGCAGAAGGGCACATTCGCACGCCTCGCATATTGCCACGCCTCCTGCGATAGTCCGGCCTGGCTTCACCTCCATGGCCATACCATGCGGAGCTCGCAGCTCCCACCATGGCAACATCCTCCTGGAGTGACCCGGGTCCCACTTGCGTCCCGCCCACCCCCATCCCCCGGAACTTCGTCTCCTGCAGAACAGCCCGCCCC
Organism: Chlamydomonas reinhardtii; assembly: GCF_000002595.2. Taxonomy (NCBI): domain Eukaryota; kingdom Viridiplantae; phylum Chlorophyta; class Chlorophyceae; order Chlamydomonadales; family Chlamydomonadaceae; genus Chlamydomonas; species Chlamydomonas reinhardtii. The sequence goes on from NC_057019.1 coordinate 1,537,885, forward strand.
CCGTTCGGTCCGTTTTACGTGTCCACAAGCCCCCGCCGGACCCCACACCGGTGATTTAATCACTCTGTTCTCCATGAGCGTCTACACCCCCAGCCCAACCAATCAAGCCTGACCCCCCCAGCGCACACCCACGCACCTGCGCGTCCACGTACTCCTGGTACGCGGCAATGAGCTCGCGCTTGTACTCACGCGTGGCCGTGTCGTCTACGTAGCGGTGGGGAGGCGGTGGAGGAGGGGGATAGCCGTCCATGAAAGAGGGAGGGACAACGCGGCGGGTGATAAAGGCAAGACCGCCCGGTGAGCAAGGACTGAACCGCACGCCGCCGTCCAATTCCTCTACCCTGTGAGCGCTCGTGGCCCTGTCGGCACCATTCCGTGCCCCTCCGCCCCTTCGCCCCTCCACCCCCTGCCCCGCAGCACCTCACCCATGGCCTCCTCCTCCTCGGGCTGCTTGCCCGCGCCCGCCTCCAGCATGCGGACCAGCGACTCCTCGCCGCGCGCCGCGTTGGTGCCCTCCGGCACACGCACGAAGTAGCGCCCCTCGCCCGCGAACGCCGGCCGCACACGCACCACGGCTACGGTTCGTGCGCGTGGGAGGGGGGGGGGAAAGCAGGAAGGAAGGTGGGCAGAGGCGAAAGGTGTGGCGGTGCGTTGGCGGTTTGGCGGTCGGGTGATCCGGGCTGTACTAGCTCCAGTGGGAGGAGCGGATAGCAGTGCCTGGGTGTGACGGGTAGTTGCGGGCTGCAAGCAGCATGTGGCGCGGCGCAAACGATGCCGCACGCATTCGATTGACACGACCGGGTGGCGCGGACGTGGGGCAGGTCATGCAGGTACCCCTCCTGGAGACTCACCGTACTCGCCGGAGTGCAGGCCCACACCGGCTATGGTGAAGGAGGCCCACAGGGTCTGCTGGTACTCGGTGGGCTGTGGCAACGCAGTGGGGGCAGGGGCGGCGTGTGCGAGTCAGGACATGGCATCGGCAAACACACGGCGTGGCCTGCCCGCGACGCCGCGCTGCCTGCCTGGTTGAAAACCCCATGAAAGCCAGTCGCGCATTGTGCATTCTACATGCGTACAGGACGCTTTAGCGTTGTGCGAGCGTGCGCTCGGTTCTGCGGGCGGGGTCGCCAAGGGCAGAAGTTGCCAGCCACGCACCATGGGGATTGGCGCCAGCAGCTGCGGGTCGATGAGCTCCGGCGACTTATCCGCAGCAAGGCGTGTCCGTTTCCGGTCATTTGTTGCTGAGGCGGCTTCCGCTTGCCGTCCTGCCGCAGCCGCGACTGCTCGAGACGAAGTCAGCGACGGGAGCTGCTCCGCCGCGCGAGCAGGGCATGGCGCCGCTGCCTGAATTGGCGAGTGAGACACTGTTTGTAGTCTATGAAGACGGGGGCATGGCAGCAGGGCGACACCTGTACTCGTTTGAGCGAGCCGCCGGTTCAGAGTGGAGTTCATTTTGGTCTCGCTCTAAACAAACAAAGCCAACAAGCTCATGCTACCACTAAAAGAATAATTGGCTTGTTCCGCTAGCAAATGCTGGCGATTCTGGGGTTCCCCAGCCATGCACTCGCGCGATGGAGCCTGGCCATGAAACACAAGGGCCTTGCTATTTCCTTTTAACTGTGTACAGTTGTGTTACATACATACAGATACAACATAGCTACGTCAACGCCTAGACCTTGACCTCGGCAACTGCGTTCTCGCTTCGTGCGTAGATGCGGTTTTAGGCCAGGCCTTTTGAAAATCATGGACTACATACATTATGAAGCTATTCCACAAAAAGCCAAGCTGGGCTGAAAAAACCTGACAAACACGCCATTCAGGCAGTGTCCGGACACAGCGCGCCTTCTGGAGGAGACATCATGGTGTCTTTAACAAGCCTGCTAGTGGCTTTTTTCTCCTGGCTGCTCACGGAACCCGACTGGGGCACTGTCAGCGGGTTTGCGCTCTTCAGTAGTGGGCTAACGTTGGTTACGGTAGCTGCCTACGTAATCCTGAGCCTGCAAAAGCGCCGCGGTGGGACCCAGCACGTACAAAACCTTGCAGCGTCCAGCGACCTGGTCGCGGCTTGTGCGGCCTCCGGTTGTGCCGCCCCACTCTCAGCTGCAGTAGGGTCTGGGCAAGCGGCCCTAATTGCGACTACTCTGGGTGTTGCAGCGATAGTGCTGAGGCGGCAGCGGAAGCTGTCAACGTCAGGCAGCGGCGCTGCGCTGATTCTGCACGACAGGGTACAGGCGTACAAGCGGTATTACTCAGGCAGCCCAGGTGCCGGCAAGCCGCCTGTTGACCTCCTCATGGCAGCCGAGCCCGATGCGGCTGCCTGCCGAGCCCCTTGCTCCGACGGCGCCGCTTCATTCTCCTTCCCTGTGCTGCCGCTGGCGCACCCACACACCCTCCAGCCGCCCGCCCGAGCCGCGCCGTCCGCCGGCGCCGCCGCGCGGGCTGCATCCGGCGCCAAACGCACCTTCGCATCCGCAGCCAGCAGCTGCTGCGGCAACAGCGGCAGCATATCTGTGACCGCGGAGACGCTTTGTGACGTGCCCTTCAGCAGGAAAAGCGGCGGGGAGGCCTCAGGGACACGCGATTGCCGGCGCTCGGCTGCGGCCTGTTCCGACGACGCCGCTGCAGCCACTGCGGCCCTAGAGCTGGCATCCCAGGCTGGCGCCGCTCGCGTGGCAATACCCATCTCTGCAGCCGCCAGCAGTACAGCATCCATGGCCGCTGCCATACCTGCCGCTTCTGCCGGGGCAGGTGTCTCGCCGGCGCCGCACACCCTGCAGCGGCCGGCACTGGCTGCGGCGCTGGCGGCTGACGGCGAGGCGGTACTGGCGAGCCGCCGGCAGCAGCCACTTCCGAACATCACCCTGGTCAGCTCCAGGGCGGGCGCCGCCCTGGACGCAAAGCTCGCACACCACCAGATGCCCAGGTGGGGCGCATACCCGGCATTAGGAGAGGGCGGGCTGCTGGGTGCGGGGGGGGAGGCAGGGCGCAGGCACAGGAATGCTGGGCGATGGGGGCCCTTCGTCGCTGCGGCGTCGCACCCGTACGCTGCAGCACCTCTAGGATGATGACAGGCATGGCATGTGGCCAGCGCTCGACCCACATCGTCAATTGCACATGCGCCTTTGCTCTGTCGAGCATGGCCCCAACGGCTTATCTGCCCCACACACCCACCGCGCTTGTGCTCCCGCCTCCCACCTCCGCATCACAGCATGGCGCACTACAACCAGGCTCTGCAGCTGACGCGGCAACTTGGGGGAGTGATGGCCTACCCCTCGCCCTACGCCCGCGGCCGCAGCGCCTACAAGGTGCCGCGCGGAGAGCCCTGCGACGCCCCCGCCGGCTGGCGCGACCAGGTGAGAGGAGCATGCACCATTCCATCGTACCATAGAAACCAAGAAAGTAGGGTTGGAAGGTGCATACGGGAGGGGCTTGTGCGACCAGCAGGTGTCCTGTATGTTTGGGGCGCCGGTGCCGTGCTGCCAAACGCAAGCGCTCGATGCTTTGCTCGTCCTGAGCTCGGCTCTGCCCACCGCCCGAGCCGCGCAGATCCAGGAGGCCCTGGTGCACACAGCTGCGGGGCCGGCGCTGCGGAGCCCTGGCAACGACGGCCCCGACGCGAGCGAGCGTGTCGCCGGCTTAGTCGGGGAGGGCAGTGAGCAGGCTTCGGCGACCCCGGGCTCCGGCAGGCTTAGGCTTGATGCCGCCTACCTGCGGCGCGGGTGCATTCTGGTGGTGCTTGAGTACAGCCTGCGGCGCGCCCGCAGCGGCCTGCTGCTGCCCAGCTGCCGCCTGCGGCAACCGCAGCAGCAGGGGCACCAGGATGGCAGGGCTGGCGGAATGGGCGCGCAGTCGCCGGGCGCCGGGCCCCAGCAGGAGATGCGGGCAGCGGCTAATGCAGGGGAGGTGGAGGAAGAGAGCGCGGCTCAGGTGGTGTTGTGGGCTGGCGGTGGTGGCAGCGGCGGCGATGCGCTTGCGGCATGGCAGGCGCCGGCGCTGTCCCAGCAGCAGCTGACGGCGGCGTTTGGGTTGGAGCTGGTCCCTGCTGACGCGCTGGTGGTGCACTCTGAAGCAGGCGGCGGCGCCCGCACCAGCGCTGGCGACGGAATGCCTGCGACAGTGGGTGACGGCGTCCCCGTCATCCTGGCACAGCACTATACCGGACCCACTGGCAGCGAGGCCCAGTGGCGGCCGCGTCCTCAGCCGCATCCGTCGACAGCAGCAGTGCCAGCAGAGGACGCGGGGCTTGCCGGTGAGGAGGCGCGTGGGAGCGGTTACAATATGTCGGAAGGCGAGCAGCCAGCGCCTGCTTTGGCGCTGCTAGGCGCCGGCCCATGCATCTTAGCGACACGGCCGGGGCAGCCGCCTGTGCAGCTGGTCGCGCTAGCACGTGGCGTCGTCGCCGCAGGCGCAGGCGCTGTGGGCGCGGGGGCAAAGCGGCCGCAGGTGCTTGCGCGGTACGGCGGGACGGCGCAGCCGCCTGCGCGCTGCGCCGTGAGCGCTGTGGGCCCTCCTGTCGCAGACGCGGCCGTCAGTGGCGCAGGCGCAGGCGCGGGTGACGACCTGGTGGAGGATGCCATGCTGCGGTCACACCCCGCAACCACGCCTGGATACAGCCATCGCTTGCGTGGCGCGAGCGCGCCAGCACACAGCACTCCGGGCGATTTGCTGCAGCCGACGACAGCGACGGCGACAGCGGCGGCGTCGACGGTGCATGTGGCGTATGACGGAGGCGCCGCAGAGCAGGCCCCGGACGTGTGTAGCCTGCAGGTCACGCTGACGCCCTGCCCCAGCCCAGGACTGCTGCTGCTCGAGGTGGAGCTGGATCCAGAGCGCGATGCCGCTGCGGGTCCAGGGCGCGCGGCTGCGGCGCCGCTGCTTTCACCCGTGCTGCCGCTGGTGGTCATCGACAACGTGGCGGTACAGATGGAGATTAATGCCCTTGCTGCCGCAGCCGCGGCTGCTGCCAGCCCCTCTACGATGGCTGGCGTGCAGCATGACGGTAGCCCCGCCGCCGCTGCGGCAGTGGCGCCAGAGCCCGCAGCTGCCGCCTTCGCGGCTGCGTCGCTGCCAGGCTGGTTCTGCAGCTTTCTGTACGACTTTGGCAGCTTCCTGGACCTGCTTCGCACCTGCCGAACCGCTGGCCTGGCATCACCTGAAGCCGCGGCGGCCGAGGGGGGCGGCGGCGGCGGTGGCGGCCGCGGTGGGCGTGCGTGTGTGGTCGACACGTCAGTAGCAAGCTGGCTGGTTGGCCAGGAGGGCGAGGCGGCCGGGCCAGATGACGCCGGCACCGAGGCAAGGGACGGCGCCGACGCTTCGCCTTTCAGCCGCCTCATCCGCTGCGCCGGCGAGCGCTTGGACGCAGCCGACGAGGGGTCCCAGGGCGGCGGCGACCTGCCCGTGGAGGAGGAGGAGCGGGAGGATCCCCAGGGCGGCGGTGCCCTGCAGGTGGAGGAGGAGGCAGGGGCTGTGGCGGGGCTGAGCGGCGGGCCGCAAGCCGGCCGGCGGTCGTGGCTGGCGCCCGCCACGACGGATGGCGGCTCTTCCTGGCTGTCATCTGCTATTGGGGACAGAGACGTGGGCGCGGATGAGGGCCACGCGCAGTTGCCCAGCGGAGACCTGCTGCCGCCGCAGCAGCAGCTGCCGCCGCAGCAGCCGCAGCTGCGTCAGCCTCTAGAGGCAGGAATGCAGGCAGGCGGTGGCCAAGCAGCGCGCGCCGGGCCTGGAGGCGACGTGCACGCCCCGCGCGGGCAGGCAGCGCGCGAGCCGCACCTCTGGCTTGACGGTTGCGCTGCTGCGAAGCCAGCACCCACAGCTGCGCCCACTGCCGCCGCTGTGGCCGATGCCGGCGAGCTCTTGTATGTGGCAGCCGGCATTGCGGCCTATGCCTGCCGCCAGGGCCTGGCGGCGACGCTCTCCTACGTGCTGGACGCTGTGCGTGGCCTCGGGCACGAGCTCCTGGCTGCGGCCGCATTGCAAGAGCTCCAGCGCAAGCCCGCAGTCTCACCCGCGGGTGCGGGCTGCAGGACGGGGGGCCCTGAGTGCGTGCAGCTGGACGAAGCGCCGGAGGTCACCCGGTCAGTGGGTGCGGAGATGCTGTCGCACTCGCCGCTGCTGCTCCTGGATGCGGCGGTGGCGGCGCAGTGGGGTGGCCTGGGCCTTGGGCACCTGGCCATGCAGAGCGGCAGCACCGACGTTCTCACAACCTTGCTCATGCATGCACGCGAGCCCGGCGGCGGCGGCGCCGCTGCCGCCGCCGCAGGCGCCGGCCGGGCGGCGCCGGCAGCCAACGCCGTCGCCGCCGTCGGGCCCGGCCGGGATGGCGACTGGCTGCAGCTGGCAGCGCTGAGTGAGTGTACGGCGCTGTTCGTACGGCCAGGGCCGGGCGGCCTGACGCCGCTGCACTTGGCGGCGCTGCTGCAGGACCGGCCCGTGGGCCACGAGGCGGCGCAGCTGTTGCTGAGCCTGTGCCCGCTGGCGGCGCACGCGTGGTTTGAGGCGCGCGACGGCGGCGGACGCAGCGCTGCCGAGTACGCCCAGAGCGCAGGCGCGGCCGAGCTGAATGAGCAGGTGACACGATTAGGATGTGTCGTGCATGTGTGTCTCGAAACACGTAGCATGTCATGTTGACATGTCTCCTGCATGACAATTTCACTTCACTGCAACCTCCCTGACGCCGCCTGTCTGGCTGCTCATCCTCCTGCCACGGGCCGCTCGTACGTGTGTCATGCATGCAGTGCCGCGAGCTTCTGGGAATGGAGGCTTTGGAGGCCCAGGCCTTGGGTGATGCGGGCGGCGCGGTACACGTCCTGACCGTCGCTGCGCTGGCCACGGCCCGGGCTCTGGCCGCACGCACCTCGGCGCTGATGCTGCTGGAGGCGGAGCTGCCGCTGCTGCAAAGCCCGGCGCAGCTGCAGCTGCATCGGGCTTCGGCGACCTCGTCCGCCGCGCTGTCCAGCGCGCGGCAGCAGGGCAGTGACGCCTCGTCTCAGGCTTCGCGCAGTAGCTTAGAGGAGGCACCCGCCGCGGCCGCCGGCTTTCAGCGGCAACAGCACATGCAAGTGCAGGGACAGGCAGAGCGGGCAGAGCCTGCCAGGCCGCTGCCGGCAGCGGCCCCGCAGCTTGCTAAGGGCGCTGCGCCGCTGCCGCCGCCACTGCTGCCGCCACGCCAGTTGCCACTGGCGATGCGGCTGAGCCAGCGGCTGCTGGCGGCCGCCGCCACGACGCCCTGGGCGGCGCCGTTCAGAGGCTTTGCCGACGTGCAGCTGGAAGCCGCGTTCCAGCAGTGGGCGGGCGTTTTGTCGCTGTCGCGCAACCAGCTGCACATCGGCTTCCAAGTGCTCTTCATCACCTCCAACACCTACAAGGCGCTGTGCGTTGAGGTGTGGCACAAGGCAACATGGCTCAAGGGCACACACTGGCGCCGCAGTAGCTTCCATGTCCAATAGACGGCTTGCTATATGCTGGCGTAGCACTCCGTCGGGCTGTGAACTTGCTGAAGTGCCGTACACAAACCTGGGACTTGCCCTCGTGTGCGCAGGGCCTGCGCGGTCTGCCGCTGCTAATCGCGCTGGGTCCCAGTGTCAACATCCTGGGCCCGCTGGCGGTGGCGCTGTGGCGGCTGCGCGGCGGGTTGCGTCACGACCTGGCGCTGGCGGCGGCCACAGCGACCCGCAACGCCTTTGTGGCGGCGTCACACCTGCTGCCGCTGCCGCACCCTCAGACGTTCGAGGTGGCGGACGTGGTGATGCAGGAGGCGCTGACGGGGCTGCACAACTGCGTCACCCTGCCCATCATGGAGCAGGTACAGGCGAGGGCACGGAGGGAGGGAGGCGTTTGGCCTTGGCATCTTTGGCGTGGGCTGATTGGGGCAGCAGAGACATTTTCCGCGGGCCTGCCGTGCAGGCTGCCGGTGGTGTTTTGGGTGGGGGAACACCGTGTCTGATTTGGACCGCCCACAACCGCGAGGAGCTCTTGAAGAGCTCGCAAGCGCGTGTGGAGCTTGATACTGCCGAGCTTTTACAGTTACCCTTGTGACGCTTTCCTGCGCTGTAGCTTAGCACGCCCGCCGTGGTGCTGCTCACGGTTGTCGGCAACCGGGTGATGGAGGCGGTCTTGCTGCACGCCCACGGCGTGCGGGGCTGGGCGCTGCTGGCAACGCTGGCCGGCCGCACCGTCGCCAGCCTGGTCATGTGGTACGCGCTGGCCGTCTGGTCGCGCGTCAGCTTCATGGCGGGCATCGCGCGCCGCCGCCGGGCGGCGGTCCCCAATGACACGGCGCCGACTGCAGTGGCGGCGGGTGATACTGGCGGTGGCGGCGCGGCGCGGCCCGTGACGTTGGCGGGCATGCTTGCGGGTCCTAGCACCGCAGACGGATACCAGTTTGCCCAGGGGAGTGTTGACCAGGTGGACAAGAAAGTCAACTAAGATGAGGCTTTATCAACATCAACAACAAACTCGTAGCCGCTCGTAAACATGCGAGGTGGTACCCCTCAGAAGTATGATATGCGTGTGCATACGGACAGGAGGCGCAGCGCTTACGTGTTATTTCTTCATTCGCTTTCCACTGTGGCGTCCTGTGGTCAACACGGCCAAGTCGAACAGCTAAACTATCGGATGCTTGTGTTATAACGCGGCAGTATAAGGGATTCGTATACCTGGCCATGATGAACTCATGTCCAAAGTCACCTGTTTGGTAGCCGGAATGATAGATGGTAATATCGTACACTGGTCTGGCACGCGGTGGTCTGGCACGATGTGGTATCTCATGTCAGTGGTCACCACAGCTTTGGAAGTTTGGCTTATGGACTCGCAAGCTGCTTTAGGGGCGCCCATGTCCGTTTTGATGTTATGGCAGAATGGGGTCAAGTGATGGCGAAGTGATGCGATGCTGAAGCAGTTCCTGACCACGGCGCTTGCTGCTGCTAATTGGTACGATGGGGACAGCGGCCGCAAACGTGCGTGTAAGCACGTAAGGAATTGCAAGGATGCATGGCAAGAGGTAGTGCAGGTATGGAACGGGGATTTGATACTTCGTGTGCAGGTCAGCACCTTGCAGCTTGTGATTGGATGCCGGCCGGTATGTGTTGGGACAGGGCGCCTCTGTTTTGGCAGACCGGACACGCACACTTCACTAGCGCACTGGCGTTGTACGGTACGGCCGGAAGACTTGCAGCTTAGTTGGGGTTTGCTGAGTTGCGTGAGCTTCGACACCTGAAGATGTTGATAGGCTGCACAATGTGTGCCTGCTAGACATAGCTAGAACATGCAGGCACCAAGAGCCCACCCCCTACCAGAGCAGCCATCTTCTTGTCTTATAACATGCTAACAGCACTGCGTGGCACTAAGGCTACGGCAGCCACGTGGCGGAACAGGTGCAGCAGGGTGCAGTTCTCGTATCTAAGCAATTGATCCAGGGGCACAAACATGGAACATTTGGGGCGCAGCCCCCTGAGCGAAGCGACCCAGGGAGGCCGAAGCCCCCAACCTGCCCGTGCGTGCGTGTAATACTGGCGCAAACTGGCGGCGGCAGTAACGCCGCAGGAACTGGCGGCGGCAGCAGCGGCGGCGGCGCAGGGCCTGGGCCCAGGAGTGGCAGCGTGCATGTGCGTAGCAGAGGGGGCAGGCCAGGCCACGTGGAGGAGGAGAGCGCGGCGTCGCCCGAGAAGCGGCGCCGGCGCGCAGGTTGAGATCTGCCGGTGTCTGGTTTGCAGTCTTTGCGGGCGAGCATAGCATGGCACGGTGTGTGGCGGATTCATGGCTGTTTGGATTGTTGCCTGCTGTGCTTGTGCTTGACAGCGGAACGCAGCTGACACATGGCGGGCAGTGCCTGTACGAACCAACTCCGGATTTGTCGGCAAGATGAGCTTGACGCGTGCGGCCTCAGGCTAGAGACTTTGTGTGGGCTCAGCCCCTTTCTTGTGACCTGGGAACACTTGTCTTGGGACGGATATAAAGGCGCGGGCCTGACGGTAGACTGCGGTAGACAAGATACGGGCATGACAGGCACGGATTTACTAATGTTGCTGGCTTGGAGCACGTACTGCGCTCTCAGTACATCTATGCAGTGCTTATACAGGTGCACCCCTGCATCGACACGATCCACTGCAGAGTCTTCGTGCGCGAAGGGGGGAGGGGGGGCTGCGGAGCGGAGTCGCTGAGGGGGCCCACAGCGGGGCCGGGCACTCCGGTCTTCAGACCCTGCATCAACCGGTGCACTGCGAAAAGCTCAGCGGCAAGTAAGAATACATTTAAGTTTATCTACAAACGACACTGGTGCATTGGCTATTCGGCGTGACAGAAATCAGCAGGGGGTAGCGGGGTTTGCATCGAGCTGTCGCCGCAGCCGACTCGTCCTTTGCAGCTAGCGCTCCCGGTCACCCTAGCGGTGCCTGTCAACCACAGTAAATACAATCAGTTTAAACTTACTACATTCATACTTGTAAACTCCAACTCTTTTGACAGCCCGCTGTCGCTTTGAACTAGCAAGCCTTTCCTCACAAACTCTTTGCAAGCGCCGAACACAAGAGCAGGCGCCATGGGCTACGGATGGCGCCGTGTTATGGAGACTATGCGCCAGAAGGTCGGCACTGATAAGGCCTTCGTGGCCACCTCCAATGCCCGAAACGAGGCCATGTTTAAGGAGGCCACTGACTTCTGCAACCACCTGCGGCTGCTGGAGCGCGATCTTCGTAGCATGCACAAGGAGATTGATGGTGCGAGCTCGCGTGCAGTCCGGAAACGGGTCGAATGGCCGGCGGTCAAAGTAGGGCGCGACGACTTTCGCTAGAGTTCTCCGCTCTGAGCACCGGCGTCTCTTTTCCTGTGTTCGCAGCAAAATTTGCCAACCTGCGGGCGATCCTTTCGTCGCCGCTGCCTCGCACCTATGAGGAGGGCGCGAACGGAGTCGTGCCGGTGTCTGAGGAAGCCAAGTTGATTGGCCAGGGCATTGCAGTGGACAGGCTGCAAGAGTCAGCCAATGAGCTCCGGCAGCGGCTAGATGACGAGGTGATCAAGCCCCTGCGCTCGTGGCTCATGGCCTACCGCACCGTGTCGGTAAGCGGCGCCAGGGCTAGGCAGAGACACAGGAGGGAGCCGGGGAGGGGGGGGGGCGGGTCTCGGGCGAGAAGGAGCGGCACGGCAGGGAGTTTAAGGGCAGGACCATTAGGGCCGGTGTCAGACAGTGCCCTCTTGCCCTCTCACACGTTCCCGGATACATGCAAGGCTTCAAATGACTGCGTCATCAAACCTTCGGCATTGCAGGAGCGCATGGAGAAGCTGGAGGCGCTGCGCCTGGAACTGGACTCCCGCCGCCGCACCGTCGACAGCCTCGAGGGTGAGTAGCTTAGCACCGATTATGTGAGCGCTCTGCCAGAATGTTGTTTCTGTCCTCGTTTATCTTAAAGGAGCCCACGGTCCTTTGCTCACGACCTCGTTTGCTTGCTGCCCAACAGAGAAGTGCGACAAGCTGCACAAGACTGCGCCGGCGGCGAAGGACAAGGACAAGCACGAGCAGGAGATGGAGAAGATGAGCCAGCTGCTGCTGCACAAGCAGGACAAGTGCAACCGTAAGTGCCATTTGTGCCTTGGACTTGACCATGTGCGTGGCAAAACTTGTGGGGACACCTCGGACTGTTTGCAGCTCACCGCACACTCGGTCTGGGTGGTTTCCGCTTCCCACACGCTTGACCTTGCCCACCGCTGTACGTCGCTTTCCGGTGAATGCACACGCGCACGCACGCGCTCCGAAATCCTTGACACACCTACACGTGTACGCACATGCAGGCACCAAAAACGCGTTTGAGGAGCTGGAGAAGATGGTGTACAATTCGCTCAACACGCTGGTGAAGGACACGGGCGTGCTGCGTGACTACACGGGCCTGTCTCTGTCCATCCTGCAGGTGGGTGGGCGGGGCGTGACTTCAAGAGCGAAGCGGGGAGAACCAGGTTAATGGAGTAGGGCAGCGTAAGGAAAGCACGGTACGCACAGCTGGCCAGCAGCAGGCGGTTCCAGGTGTGACACGCAGCATTGTGCAGCGCCAATTTCCTACAACATACACGTGTGCCAAGCTGCTTGCAATTATTTCCCTCCACACACAGGACTGCTTCCAGCGGGGCCACTCGGCCTTCAGCACGGCCACGCCGCTGCTGGACTACAACTCCACCTCCGACAACCACATGTACAACCACGCGCCCTCCGCCTACCACCACCAGCACCTGCCCGTCATCGAGCGGGTGAGGCCCGCGGACCTGCCCTGCGCCCGTGCCCATCGCCTCCACGCGCGCCTAGGCTTTCCCGCATGTTTACCGTTCACTCTGCACCTGACCACTGCTGTGCTCCCATCTCATAACGATCCCACAGGCGGCATCGGAGCGTGCGGGCCTGGTGCGGCAGCTGACGGAGCAGCGGCCACGCGCGCCCAGCTCCAAGGGCGAAATGGACGCTCTGAACCGCAACGTGGCGCTGTACTGCGAGGACGGCGGCGCGGACGTGTTGCCGCCCTACGACGTCAGCCCGCGCCACCACCCCGCTGGCGACAAGATGCAAATGCAAATGCAGCAGGGCCCGGGCACGTACCCCGAGGTGCCGCAGATGCCCATGGGCGGCCAGCAGGCGGGCGGCAACCCCTACAGCGCCGCATACCAGCAATCACCGCACGCCACGCGCTACATGACCTCGCCAGCACCGGCGCAGTGGCAGGGCCAGCAGGCGCAGTACTGAGCTCCTGGTAGCGGAGACGTGAATCCGACTTAGTAGTGCATGATGGTGCGTTTGGAGGTGGTGGAAGGAGAGGGGGTGAGGTAGCGCGCGCGTAGGCTACCCGGGTGCATTCTCTGGGCACACTTTTTGTTGGCGTGCGTGGGAGTAAGCCTCGTGGCCGGGTGAGTCCCTGCGCCACGTCAGGCGTGCCGGCAGGCGTGTATTGATGCATTACGTGTGCGTGAAAAAAAGTCAAAGTGTGCTGTTGGGCGGGCGGAGGAGGTGATGGAGGTGTAGACTGGCGGCATCTTACTGGTGTGATGTACATAGGAATTCATCAGTGCTCCAGCTTCATCAAAGCGCGGGCAAAGTAGTCCCAGTGGGCCCCCGTTGCTAGCTGCATGGGGCTAGCGCGGGCTGACTGGCAGGAGGGGGCTGCAGGTGAGGGCTGATGACAACTGTGAGGCCAATACAGACAATACCGGTAACTTATCTGCTGTGGACCCTGCCAATTACAGGGTGCCCACAAGGCGCTCGAAGGTCACCTTGCTGGCCGGAGAATGGCCTCATTGTAAGCTTTGTGCTGATGCAAAGGGAAGCTCCCATGCACATTGTTGCAGTGCTGCATCTTAAAATCCACAAAGCGGTGTCAGCCTCTGCCTCTGCACCACGTCATAAACCAACGCCGTTCGGCTCAACCCAACAATTATTGGTGCCAGGCCAGGGGGGGGGTAGGAACGAACTTTTTTGACCCCATGCCACAAAACCTCCCGGACCCCCCGACCGACCGACCGACCGACCCCCCCTGCCGTACGACCCCCCAAAACCCCCTCAGAACCCCTTAGTTTTCTGTCAGGTTGGTGCCAATCGACTGCTCTCAGTGAGCTCTATCGCTATGTAAAATGATCCGTCTTGGGAACACACTGTGGCCGACCGACATGTGGACATGTAGACATGTCCACCCGTATGCCAACAAGTATCCTGATAGACTGGCCTTCTATGCAACGGCTTATTCCAATGTTTCTTGATAGTGCGAAATGTGCTGACACGTTCACCATGCAAAACCCGGCCGGCACCGGCTTGTCCCTGACCAGTTCCCCAGGCATTTCCCGAGATGCCGACATGCCGCTCCCCAAACTGCCCCAAACTATGCACGTTTGCTGAGCCTTGGGTATACCTATGCACGCATCGTGGAGCTGCACCCATTGCGCCGCGTGTTGCAGGACAGAAGCGCTAGGAACAAAACTTGGCACGAACCTGTGCAAAACTTCGTGGGACCCCAGACCGACCGATCGACCGACAACTTTGAGGGGTCATAACTTTGCATCCAGAAACCCATTTCCAATTTTGAAAGCGGATTCGTGACTTTCTCGTTGAGCTCTATCCATTTGAAGCATGGGGTCTGTTTCGGAAGATTCTACCCCCCCCCTGGCCAGGCCAGGAGTATTAGGTCGAGACTAAGCGACCTGAAGCCCATTGAATCATCCCGCGTCCTTGGTGATCCTGTCCACGGCATTCTGCATCAAACGGCAGCCGCCCCGAGGTACCTCGGCGAGTAGGCATACACAAACGCCGCGAAGCCCGGCAAAACCAAGTTGGCCATATCTGCCCACGCACCCGACTCGCTAGCCGCCGTCGCCATCGCGCAGTTGCGCAGAGCATTTCCGCCGGTTGACATCAGCAGGAGCAGCAGGGCCCAGTCGTTGGCCTGCGCCGCGTACATGCTTCCGATGCAGACGCGGCAGAGCAGCAGGGTGTGGCAGAAGCCCAGCGCCGCCTGCCCGTCGTCCTGCAACAGCAGCTGCCGGCCGCGCAGCGTCCACGCCTGCAGCCAGCGTGGCCCAGTGCCAGGAAGGAAAAAGGCATTGCATGTCGGTCAGTGCCCCACAGTGCCGGCCGGCCGGGTGCGGCAATGGTGCTGCTGACATGCTGACATGCCCACAGCACACAGTCACAGTAAAACGTTTGGCCGCCTCGCCCGGGAACGCGCGATGACGGCAAGCGCTGCGTCGCAGCTGTAGTGCTTGGGAGCAGCTATGCATATGATAACCTGACGCCCAACCCGCCACCACCCACGCACCATCGCGAACACGCAGCAGCTGGCCACAGCCGTCGCCGCCGTGACCACCATGTCGAGTAGCCAGGGGCCCCACGAGGTGACCAGGCCGCAGGGCAGGACGGTGAGGGCTGCCGCCGTGCCGAGTATCCCCGCCGCCCGCAGCACCTGTATTGCCAGGCGGCCCGACTCCTCCCGTGCCGCTGCGTTGGCCGCTGCCGTGCTTTCTGCCTCCGATGCAATAGCAGCTGCCGCTGCCCCCGCGCTGCTTGGCCCCGGTGCTCCGTATGCTCGTGTCGCACCTCCGTGCGGCTGCGGTTGCTGCTGCAGCAGTGGCGGCAGCGGCCCCGGCCCCGGTACCCCGTTTGTTGCTGAGACATGTGCATGGCTGCTTTCCCGCCACGCGAGTTGCCCAGCTCTCCCCGAGATTGAGGCCGCCTGGCTTGAAGCGCCTTCATCGCCATTACTGCCGGGACCATTGCTAGAGCTGGCCTGCTGCGCTGCCGCGCCTCGCCCCGCTGCCGCCGCCGCACCTGCCGGCACCGCAGCCGCAACAGTGGATCCTGAAGAGGACGCCGGCGATGCCAACGGGGGCGACGCCCCGCGCCTTGCCCCGCTTCGCCCCGCGCCAGCCCCAGCCCCAGCCCCAGGCCCGGCTGCTACAGCCTCGGCCGCCGCCGAGCGCGCACGTGCGCTGGACGGACCGTCGTCATCCTCATCAAACGAGAACGTCACGCTGCTGCCGTCCCGGCTCCGCAGGACCAGCCCACTGCTAGCGCCCACCGACACTGCCGCCGCAGCAGAGCCGTTTACGGCGCGCGCCTGCGCTCCGGGCGCCCGCCCGCTGCCTGATCCCCCGGCTGCAGCCGCTCTGCCGGCTGCTGCGGGCCCCGACGAACCACTTGTTGACGCCTGCAGGGCGGACCGCAGCCGCTGCCACGCGCCCCGTGCCGCGCCGCTGAGCACGGGGCGCACCCAGGGCAGCCGCAGCGCCAGCACCAGCGCCGGCAGCAGCAGCAGCGCCGCATGCAGCGCTTGGCCCACTGGGCTGGCGTACAGCGGCGCCTCAAGCTGCAGCAGCGACAGCTGCGGGGCGGCAGCGGCAGGAAGGGCGGGCGGGCGTTTGTATTGCGTCGTGGATGGTGTGCCCAGTGAAGTGGGTGGTCAGGCGGTGGCCTTGTAGGGCTTGGCGCCTCGTGCGGCGGCCAGACATCCCTCCTCGCACCAAAACGCCTTTACAAGCATCCTTCCCCCCCCCTGCACCCCGTCAAGCATGTTCATCAGCAGGAACAGCGGCAGCACTTCACCATCCCTGACGCCTCTCCAGCACACTCACCTGCATCGGCTGTAGCCATCTGCACAACTGCACGAACCCGCGCCCTACGTGCGCCGCCAGCCAGGCGCCGAGGTAACGCACGTACGCCTCCGACAGCTGCGCCGCCGCCGCCGCCTCCAGGCCCGGGCCCCGGCCGCCCGCCGTCAGGCCAAAGGCCGCATACAGCAGCGCCAGGACCGTGTTTGGATCCAGATCGCTGCTGCCAAGGTCGCCGTATAAACCGCCCAACACTTCGAGGCCACCCAATGTGTCCGTGTCCAATACGTCGTCTGACAGCAGGTCTGACAGCTCGCTACCGGCGTTGCCGCTGAGGCTGCCACCGGCCGCTTCATCCGGCCCCACGCCGCCCAGGTCCGAGGGCGGCGGCGGCGGCCCGTTGCTGGCGGCCGCGGCGCCGGCGCTGCTGCCGCCGCCGCCGCCGCCGCTAATGATGGACCGCGCGATGAACTTGGCCCCTAGCAGCGAGCCCTCAGCCAGCCCGCCTACGGCGCCGCAGATCAAGCGCACGAGCGACATCGCCAGTGGGAGGAGCAGCAGGAGCGAGGCTAGCTTTGCTCTGAGGTCGGCACGGCGGCGCCTGGCAGCCGCGCCGCCGGCGCTCAGCGCAGCGGCGGGGCTGGAGGCATGGGCGCCCACCCGCACACACCGCAGCCGCGGAGCATGGGTGGCGCTAGAGCATGCTGATCCGCTTGTTGCAGCTGTGGCTAGTATGGGCGTGGAGAGATATGTTTCCGAGCGGCGGCCAGCGCCCGCAGCGCAGGCTGCAGGAGCGTGCAGTGCGTGGGGAGAAGGATGGAGCGCACGCGGGCGACCTTCCCAAACTGCCCCGAGCCGTCGCCGGCATGATGACTGCGCATCTTCTATGGCATGGTTTGAACGTTCGTGACTGCTAGCTCTTGTACAGTTGCAGCCCGTTCGTGCCTGCAGTAGGGTCATCTACAGATGAGTTGTCGAGCTTCGTAAGGTCCGCATCGGCCTAATTGCATGAGCTGCGTTTTGGGTCAGTATAGTTGCTTTGTATGTATTTCGGGGACTGATGGGCTCGCGACGCTATTACCCCACACGGCGGCCTCATTCGGCTACTCTCTTCCCCTCGCACAGTTCGTCTCCCCTCCTTGTCTAACCTTGACCCTATGTAGGATGTAACTAGGGTAATTCCTCATGAATACAATTAGTGGAGGCCGGGGGCAAGTTCCTGCTGCCTCGGCAAAGCCTATTTGCCACTGTCGGCTACCTTCTTGCAAGCTTAAATGTGCCACACAATCATCTTTATCAAATAGCGGGCAATTGGCGGCTCCACGGAGCTATGGCGCCTCCGCGCGAACGCCACGCCATTCGTCAACAGCTGCGGAAGCCTCGAAAATGATTGCGGAAGTTTTAAATGAGGAGTACAAGCCCAAGAATCCAGTAAGCGGGCCCTTGTTTGGCGCGTGTGTCAGAGAGATGGTGGTAAAACTGCGCAGGGAGACAAAGGCTACGCTGGCCTGCACTACATGAGGCTGATATGGGCATTTCGGAACTCGACACTGACTTGGCACGTGCAAAACTTCCACCAAGCCTTGGCGCGATGCCACTTCCATCCTGCGGTGGCCCGTGCGCAGGCGTCGCTTCTCCAGGTGCTGGACCGGGAGGGATGGGGCGTGCACACAGAGATCGCTCGCCGCTTCTTCACAAAGTTCGCGAGCCTCACGCTCGAGGGCTCGTGGGACGACGACCTGACAGGTGCGGCGGGAGGGTGGCGCCTCGACTGAGGCTGCCGCGCCCGCCCGGTGCTGCACTCGCGTTGCAGTGCTGCTGCCACAGCTCCCACCATAACTACCCCCTACAACCTCACACTATCAAACATCCCTTTCCGCACCTCAACACGCCCCCCATGCGTCTTCGTGTCTCTGGTCTCTTCATTGTGAATGTGATCAACACACCCTACCTCACCACCTCACCACTCCTACCGCCACCGGTGCTGCAGGCGAGGGCCGAGTGGAGTCTCGGCGCCTGGCGCTGTTGGCCGTGTTCCAGGAGTGGCTGGTGGCTCGCAGCAGTCTGGTGGGGAGGCTGCTGGACGGAGTGGAGCGGCTGAGGCCGGGGTACCTGCCCGCGGACCTGGTGCAGCGGGTGAGGGCGGGGCAAGGGCTGGGGTGAGCCCGGTGTGTGTGTGTGTGTGTGGCTTGGAGGTGTGGGAGAGGGCTGGGAGGAGCGGGAGGAAGGCGGTGTGGAGGTGGCAGGCTGCGACGGGGTGCCAGACTCCCTCATTAAGCACCTGTGCACCATGCAAGCCCTACACGTCGGCGCCCTCTGCGCCTCCTCCCGTGGCCTCCTCCCCAAGCCTGTGCCTAAGCCTCCTCCACCACACACGCACACACGCCCTATGCACAGGTCCGCGCGGCTCGGTCCTCCGGCGCCTACCTCACGCCGGACAGCGAGGCGCTGGACGGCCCGGCGCTGCTGCAGCTGGCGGTGCTGGTGCTGCCGCCGGAGCAGGTGGAGCGCATCACACGCACCGCACTGGAGGACACGCGGGCCGAGGTGCTGGCGCTGGTGAGGCGCAGGGAGGGGCGGACGGGCGGAGGGGCGGGGCGGTGGAGAGAGGTGGAGAGGGTTGGGGCGGAGAGAGGGGCGAAGAAACGGGGGTAGCCGTGTGGCGTGGCGTGCGGCGTGGCGATGAGGCATGGCCGCGTGGTTGGCAGCAGGGCGGAGCAGGGAGCGCGGGGAAGGCAGTCCTTGCGGTTGTGGGCTTTGTGGCAGTGGGCCTCCCTTGCCGCCAAGCCAGTTACAGATGCTCATCGCACTTGCTCTCCCCGTCTCCCCCCGCCACACGCGCACAGCCCTCCTACCGCGGCCGTGCGGACCTGGTTCCGGCTCTGGACCGCGGTCTGGCCCTGTTGGCTGCGGGTTGCGGCCGCACCGCGGAGACGGCGCGGTTCCGGGCGGCCCACGTGCGCGAGGTGCTGACACTGCAGGTGGGTGGGGAGGGGGAGGGGGAGGGGGAGGGGGAGGGTAGTTCATTCGAGAACCCACAGCAAGCCAACCGAGTGAACCCAAGGGGGAGGAGGGCGGGTGGGGGCGGGTGAGGCAGCTGTCCTTGCAAGACGGAGTGAGGCAGTCATGATCGGGGTGTGGAGTGCCGGGTGGGGTGCCAGGTTATGGTTCACAAGCACGGGCTGCGCGGCATGTGAGCATGTGGGCGTTTCGGCCGCTGCACTGGCGCTGTAATGCTGGCGGACCTGCTGCGACTGTTTCTGCAGGCTGAGCTGCGCCGACGGCAGCAGAAGAAGCAGGAGGGGCAGCAGGAGGGGAACAGGTGAGGCACGGCACGGCTGGGGGTTGGGCCGGTTGGAGCAGCACAGCAGCCTGCTGCTAGTGTTGTGCCGGTGCACGTCCGCCCACCAGCCCTGTCATACTTGCGCTAGGCACATCACCGCACATCCAATTCAATCCAGTCCAACCCAATCTATTTCGATCCAACCCACTTACACGTTGATGATTGCCTGACTGTGCTCTTCCCCATTCCCCCAGCCTCATGGCCATGTGGGTGCGCCAGCCCACCGCCGCCAAGCCCTCTGGCCCCGACACCACCGCCCGCTCCGCCACCGACCGCCTCTACGCGGGGCAGCTGGCGCCCGAGGCACACCGCTGGATGGCGCCCGCGGACCGGGCGGCGGCGGCGGCGGCGGCGCCGGGCACCACGGGGCCGCGCGGGCTGCCGGCGGGGCGCTGCGGCCGGGCCAGCTTCCGGCCGGCTCCTGGCGTCACGCTGTGCGGGTGAGGGCTGGCGAGTGCGGGGTGCGCAGCTGTAAGATGGCGTGTGCGAGGGTGTGGGACTAGTTGGGAGGTTTGTGAGAGCGCGGGCGGAGTGCCTGTGACCCCGCTTCATCACGGCGCTTTTTTGGCTTGCGTTCCTGACTTCGCGAATGACTTTCGTGCCGCCCTCCTCTCCATCCGCCTTTCTCCTCTGCCTGCATCTCCACCACCGCCTCCTTCTCCCACTTGACCCCGTTTCGCCTCCGCCGCCTCCCTCCTCGCAGCGAGCCCGGCTCCCCCGGCTGCGGCTCCTTCGGCGGCTGCGACCGGCTGGCCTTCAACGCCCTGGACGCCGCCATGCTGGACCTGTTGGCCCGCGCCAAGACACAGGTGCCCGCAGGTAGGGGACTGCGTGCGCGGGCGGGTGGGTGGGAGGGGCTAACCTACCGGACCGGATACCACTGTAGCAGTACCTAACCCACACCCATACGGAGGACTCACGGTCGTGACGGGAAGAGGGTTGCTGATGTCCAGTGGGTGCGATGATAGGGACTTCACTAGACTAACGAGAGGCATAGGTAAGAGTCCAGCCCTGTCTCGAACAGGGATTGTATATTGTACTCTTATACAACTGACGGGAACACACTGGACGTGGTGGTGGCTTATCGGCGCCACCGGCCGTGCCTTTCATCGTGTCTGGACGGTTGATGGGACCTACCGTGTCCGTCATGCTTGGCCATGTTAATCCTCTCCCTCTCTCACATTCGCCCTCCCTCTTGATCCCCCTCAGCCGCCATGGCCACCTTTGCCCGCCTGCACCGCACCGCGCTGCTGGACGCGCTGTCGGACTGGCAGTGGCGGCAGCTGGTGGTGACGGGCGAGGCGGCCCACTTCTTCCAGGACCGCTGCGCACACGCCGCAGCCTTCCGGCCGGCGGGGCCGCTGCTGGTGCGTGTGCATGTGCGTGTGCATGCCTGCCTTAAGAAAGTTACGAAAGCCCGTCCACATGTGCATGTGTGTGCGAGCGTGTGCGTGCGTGTGTGCGTGTGCGTTTGTGTGTCGCGAAGGGAAAGAACGAGTGCGTGCGTGTGCGTGTGTACGTGTGCAGCACGGGGCGGGGCGGGAGGATGAGAAGGATAGAGGCCCGAGGGACCACAAGGTCGAGGCATGGATCAGGAAACGTAAGGCGCATGAGGGCTCGTGCATGCGCCTGGCAAATGCCGCCGACATACCGTGCGGTCCTTCCCATCCCGAATTCCCCATCCATGTACACCGTACTGACGACCGCAGGTGGGGCGTCACACACGGGTGGAGGTGGCGCCGGGTCCGGAGCTGGAGTCGCTGCGGGCTCTGGCGCGGCGGCGGGGGGCAGAGGTGCTTGATATCGTCAGCCCCCTGGCGCGGAAGCAGGTGCGCGCGCGTGTGTGTGGATGTGTGTGTGAGGAGGGGCTGTTCCTTTCGGCAGCGGGGGGCGGTCTGCGTGCAGTTGTGGGCCTTCCTCTTTCGAAGGGACCTGCTGCAGCGGCAGCACCTCCTTACTCCACGCCACGCGGTCAGTTGAGCCTCCCCACACACACCCCAAACACCAGCATGTACCGTAACTCCATCCACTGCAAGGGCGGCTGCCTCCTACATGCTAGCACTTGCCATTCGCCCCTCTCGAATCTTCACCATCCCTCGAACTGCGACCGCCGCCAGGTGGTGTCGGCGGGCGAGTGGGATTACTGGCGTGAGGCCTACCGGCTGTGGGACCGCTTCACCTCCATGCCGCCCGCGGCCCGCGGGTCGCGATTGGCGCTGGTGCTCACGAGCGAGCAGCTGCCGCGCGTGCTGGCGGACGCGGCGGCGGCTGCGGGCGCCAACGGCGGCACGGCGGCGGCGGCGGCCGCGGCGGCGGCGTCTGCGGCGGCGGCGGCGGAGGACCTGGACATCTCGTCTCTGACGTCCATGAGCAGGTGGGGAGCGAGCGGGAGGAACCAAAGGATGCAACCCATCACAACTTGCATGAACGAGTGTTAGGAAACACGAGGATGGGGAAACGCAAAACGTACGAAGTGCAGGAATGTGTGTGTGTGTGTGCGTGCGTGTGTGTGTGTGTGTGTGTGTGTGCGTATGAGTGTGAGTGTGAGTATGATGGACACAGTTGACCGAGTGCCGACCCGCCTCCCACCCCCGCCGCCGTTGCCTCCTGGCGCCATGGCCTCTCCCGCTTCTCGCAACCTGCAGTTTGGACCTGGACGATGCGCCCCTGCCCGCGGGCATCCTCACACCCGACCCCACCCCCGGCACCAGCACCGGCGCCGGCAGTAGCGCCAGCGGTGCCCCCGCCTTCAACCCTGGCAGTAGCAGCACCGGCAGCCCTACCACCAGCACCGGCAGCAACGCCAGCTCTAGCACCAGCGGCGCCAGCAACAGCACCAGTAGCGGCAGTGGTGCCGCGCCGCTCGAGACGGCGGCGCTGGTGGCGGTACCGCCAGCGGAGCTCCGAGCCTTCATGTCCGCACTCCTCACACTGCTCCCCGCTCACGTGGGAGAGGCGGCGGCAGCCGCCTTCGGCGGCGCCGGCAGCGGCAGTAGCATGGCCGGTGGCGGCGTCGCCAGCAGCAGTAGCAGCTCGGGTGCAGGCGGCTTTGCGACGAGGTCGATGGTGGGCGAGTGGCTGCCAGCCCGGGCCACTTGCCTGCAGATCCGCTACTGCCCGCCCACCGCTGATGACGACGACGACGATGATGATGACGGTGACTACCGCGCCGAAACAGGCAAGCGCGCGCCCGCGCCGCTGCCGCCGCTCGCGCCGCTTCTGCCCGCCAGCGGCGGCGGCGCCGCCGCCGCCGCCGCCGCGTCGCCGCCGCCTCTTCATGAGGAGCACGAGTACAGCTGCTACGAGCTGAGGTGGGCTGAGGGTGCGCTGACGCTCAACAGCGGCGCGCCGGGCACGACACTGTCGAGTGCGGCGTCGCCGGCTCTGGCGGCCACGGTGCGGAGTGCGCTGCTGCCGAGCGGCAAGGGGCAGCCGCTGGGCGGGCGCTGGTGCCACCCGGTGCGGCTGACGGCGGCGCAGCTGGTGTCGCTTGTCAACATCTGCACCGACGTGGCGCAGCAGGTGCGTGCGTGTGTGTGGGGGGGGAGGGGGCGGGTTTACACGCATTAAGTTTACGAAGTGAAGTCGTAGCCAGGTTCAAAGGTGGGGGGGGGGGGGTTGTGATAGCACAAGAGGAAGGACAAGAGGAAGCACAAGATGTTTTGGGGGGGGAGCATTGTGATAGCTCAAGAGGAGCACAAGACGCCGTGTGTGCGTGCGTGTGTGCGTGTGCGTGTGCGAGTGTGGTATGGCCGTATGTGTGTAGTGGGCTGGGCCGAGAGCCCGCGCAAGCTCTCGAGGAGTTGGTCCCCGGCCCCGGTCGGGCTGCTGGCTGCACACGCCACACTGCGCACCCTGCCCATCCTCCACTTACCCCATCCCCAACCCCCAACCGCACCACTACCACCACAACCACCGCCACCACAACCACAACCATAACCACCACCGGCACCTCCCAGGTTCCTGACCTGTACGGGCTGCAGCAGCCGCGCCTCATCGTGCCCACCCTCACGCCGCTGGAGCGGCTGCGCGTGGCCGCCCAGGGCGCCGCCCAGTCCGCCTGGCGGCTGGTGGGCCTGCTGGCGTTACTGGCGGTGCCGCTGGCGGCGGCCATCAAGGCCGGCGGCGGCGACCTCAACGCCATGATGGCCGCCGCCGCCACCGCGCCGCCGCCGCCGGCGACGTCGCGCGACGGCTCCGCCGCCGCCAGCACCAACCACCTGGGCCTGCCCCACGTGGCCCGCTCCACGCCGTCGGCGTTTGCAGATGGCGGCGGCGGCGCGCCGCCGGCGGCGCTGGCGGCGGCAAGGCGGCCGCCTTCGGCGGCCGCCAAGGCGACGGTGGCGGCGCTGGCGGGCGCGACGTCGGCGGAGCTTGTGACGCTGTGCCGGCGTGTGGAGGGCCGGCTGGAGGGGCGGATGTGGCTGGAGGTGACGAACACGGCCGCAGCCACCGGCGCTGCCGCCGCCACCACCGCGGCTCTGACGGAGGCGGAGGGCGGGCCGGCGGCGGCGCCGCAGCCCGAGTTCCAAGTGGTACTGGACCGCGTCAGTGGCGCCGTGCTGGGATGCAAGCCCGTCAACGCCGCGGGTGAGCCAGCGACCGGCGTGTGTCACTGTATGCCAGCGTATTAGGGAGGTAGAGGGAAGTTGAAAGCGGTTTTGGAGCGGCGGGCGACTGGCGCACATGAGTATGGGCCTGCCGCGGCGGCAGCACCCACGTGCGCCCCTGTGTCGTGTCGTGTATCAGTTGTGTAAGCCCCTGTCGGTTGTAACCCCCGCGTTGCTCACCCTCCACACGCCTGCCACGCCTGCTGCAGGCATGGCGGTGTATCCTGAGTTCCCGCTGGCTGCGGAGCTGCGGGGGCGGCGGGCGGCGGCGGCGCTGGACAAACACCTGAGCGGCTTGAGCCGCGAGCGCATAGAGCGCGGCAAGGCCACACCGGGTGTGTGGGTGTGCGGTGTGGATGTTGGGGGCGGTGGGTAGTGGTGTCGCCGGGTGGTCACGCAAGCGGCGTGTCCACATGGAGACAGTTGTCGTTGGCGGCGTCCTTGCCCGGCTGGCTTTCGGACCGGGGCCCCGCTCCGCTCCGTCGTTGTGACCACGCACACACGCACCGCCACACACCGCCACACACCCAACACACCGCAACGCACCGCCACACACATACACACACACGCACAGGCAGCTTCAGGTCGCAGTACCGGCCAGTTGACTACGCCGAGCCCTCCGCCTTCAAGCAGCAGCAGCAGCCGCAGCAGTCGCAGCCGCAGCCGCAGCAGGCGACTGAGGCGTCCTCTCCCCCGGCTGCTGGCTCAGAAAGCTCCGCAACGGCAGCCGCCGGGGCTGGGGGCGTGGTGGTGCTGAAGGCGGAGCTGCGTCCGGCAACAGAGCCCGGGCGGAGAGTGGTGCAGGGCAAGGGCAAGCGCCAGGTGCGGTACGCGGGTGTGGGGCCGCACTACCCATGCCTTGCCACCCTCCTTTGCCTCTCTCCTCATTGTCCTTCTCGTCTCTGCTCTGAAACCCTCCCTCGTTGTCGCCCCGCAGCGCGAGTTCGCTGCGGCCGAGGTGGTGGTGCGGCCCTGGTACGACAGCGACTCACTGCTGCGCTGGATGGACGCGGGAGTGCAGCTGCCCAGCCTGGGGCAGGTGTGTGGATGTGCGTGTGTGCGTGTTGCAGGTGTGGCTCTTGAACTTGGCACTGCGAAAACACGTTCGGAAGGGTTGCCTTCGTCGCGCATTACCGTTGCATCCCGACGGCTTTTGATGGCTGCAGGAGATTGCCTCGGGCCTGCTTGCGGCGGAGGAGACGCAGCGCCAAGCCTTCCTGGACGAGTACAACACGCAGATGGCGCCACTGGCGGCGGCGGCGGCGGCAGCGGCGCGCGCAGCCGGTGTAGTTGTCACCATTGACAACAGCGCCAGTGCTAATGCCAGCGGTGCCGGCGGCGGCGGTGCAACACCTGTACATCCGGAGGCAGCTGGCTCGGTTGCTGGCACGGGCGGTGGCGTGGGGGCCACGGGCTCCGCGACTGCGGCGGCATCGGCGGCTGGCGCCGGCGAGGGGCGTGTGCTACAGCCGCAGGAGCTGTCAGAGCAGCAGTTGCAGGAGGCGTTGAAGCAGTTGTTTTCGGTGCTGGGAATGCCCGCGGGTTCCGTGAGCATCGCCTCGGGTGCGGCCAGCGGCACGGGCACGAGCGCGCCCAAACCTTAGAGATCCAGATCCCAACGGATTCTGCATGAGCTGGTTGTGCTGTTGCGAGGACTGGGCCTGTTTGAGTGATACAAGAGTGCTGAGAATGTGAGCGCAGCGTATAGAAGAGGCGGGGTGACGCGGACGGGGGAACGCAGGATGGCCACACGGGGGGGGTATAAGAGCATAGGAGGCGTGCACTCTTTGAGGAAACCTGGACGGAGTCTTATGTTCAGCGCTACTTGCGGCGACTGGGGGTGATGGGCGGCAAATGCCAGGCAACATGTACGATTCCTGTTACCCAGTCCCGCGTCGTATCGTCGCAGGGGCCGACAGTGTCACTGCACGATGGCTTCTATCGCTTTCAATCCTTGCCGCCACTTGAAACTGATTCAACACAAATTCTTTGCCGGTTTCAACAACCCATTGCAGCATCCTGCTGTGCGGAATTAGCCCCAGCCTCGGCTTCGCCCTGCCTCGCCCTGCTGTCAGCCTCGGACTCCAACAACGGTTTGACACAGTTATCACCACAGCGACGCTCTTGATCCTTGCCAACTTAGGACACTCGTTGCTTTGCCCCTCTCAGTCACTCCGACCTCATCGGTGGCGCCCCTCACACGGCCACAGGGCCACAAACCCCCATCGGTGGCCAGCGCAGACACGTTGCGTATGGCCCCAAAACGCCATCCCATATCTGCAAATGGCTCCTTTCTGGTCCCAACTCAGCATCCTCGTAACAGTCAAGCATCAACGCACAGGCCGGGGCCCGTCAGTCGTGCGGGCGCTGACGCAGCTGGCTAGATACGTCCAATCAAGTCACGCAACCGCCGCCCATTCCCCCTCTACCGTACCACCTCTTATGAGTCCTATCTACCGTATGCCCTTTCTTACATTCGGATTTACCCGAATGTTGCAACCCGCTGAAGAGACAGTCAGAGTTCTTCCACAGTTCTTCTGTGGCGCCACCTTCACAATCACAGAAAGCACCGGCCATTCCATCCGCAGACAGTCCACAGCTTCACACAGCTGTGCGCGCCTACGCATGCGGAGCCACTATTGCGCGACCAGCACTTATACCTCGCAAGGCGCAGTGTTCAGACCGTCGCAAGCCTCACATGCGTACACATGATGCTATGACTTGCGGTGGCACACGGGTGGTGTGCTGGGTGCGAGCGCGTGCTGCCGTGCCCAAACCCCTCCGTGCGCGTAAGTCCCCCAGTCTCTGCCTCGCATCCGTTATCAACGGTTACTTCAGCTTCTGCTCCTCGAACAGCACGTGCTTGTTGACCTTGGGGTCAAACTTCATCAGCTTGAGCTTCCACGGCGTGTTGCGGGGGTTCTTCTCGGTCACATAGAAGAACCCCGTCTTCGCCGTGGAAACGAGTTTGACTAACAAGCGCACTCCCTTCTTGCCTCCATTGCTCATTGTGCCAGGGCCTCAGCGCCAACGCCGCGGCGATATGGGCTCCGCGCGGCTGCCGGTGATGCCCGAGATGGCACCGTCGTAGCAGACTGCTCCAACCGCTGTGTATAATCGATCTAACGTTATTTCTCGCGAAGGTCGATGTTCGTGTGCTTGCAGACTTCCTGTAGGCTTTACACCAATGCTCACCGGGGCAAGAAAAGCCTGTTTGCAAAGGATTGGTCTGCTAAATAAGCAAAGGGTATTGTGTATTGTGTAAATAGCAATAAAGCAGTGGAACTGCGTCTATGCGCCCGGCTGAGGCATGCCCACCCAACCCGCCCGCATCGGGACCAGGGAGAAAGCGTTAAGTCGCGCCGACGGGCCCCTTGGCACTGCCGGGGAGAGAGGTTCGAGGGGAGTCCGAAGATCGGGGGCTCTGCGCGGGGCAGGCAGCTTGGGCTGCATGGACAAAGCACACACCGGCACGCCCGCTCGCTCCGGCGCTTTGTTCCTGAGCACTCCTCAGCGACTCTGAGTGACGCCGTGACGGCCTCGTGTCGCCTGTCCTGTCTGCCTGGAGTGAAGGCAACGGGAGGCAGCCAATAAGGAAAGTCAGGGGGCGGCGGTCAGCATCTTTGGGGGGATAGGCCTGTGGGAAGGTGCCTACGTGATGCGCCATGTGGGGAAGCGCTGGGGCCAGGTTTGTGGAGGCATGGCCGTGGCAGCCATTGCTCGAGCTCAGAAGCACATCCATCTTACATGATAATCGCCTTGGGCATATAGACTAGCGTTTGCTGCTTACAACATTGCCAAACTCGCGCGCAGGGCCCGGCTCTTGTGCAATCGGTTTCATTACCTACTTGGTCGCAAATCTGCGCAGCGCAGTCTAAAATCTGCTCAGTAAAAGCGCCGATCGGCCATTGGTGCGACAAAGCATCGAGAAGCACGCGGCTGGGCCCTAAATGGCTTCGTGGCCGGCGCCTGCGGATGCCCGGGGAGGCCTAGCCCCGCTGCCCTGGGCCGGCCGGGACCGGATACTGCCGCGGCCCAGCCTCGCCCCCGTCCCTCCGAACCAGCGCTGGGGGCGGAGTCGGAAGCAGTCCGTCCGCAAGGCCAAGTGAGTGACCTCAGGCACCTTGTTGCCATACCACAGCGTCGTCGCGTCCACACCTCCCCTTGTGAGCACGGCCGTGCCGAAACCGTTGCCATGGAATTTGCCCGGCCTTGGTAGGCTGCCGCCTACCGCACACAATATCTAACTCCTGCCGTGCTTTGCACGCGCAGGTACGCGGCCGCTATGGCGGGGGGTTTCCTAGCTCTGGGGCTTGCTAAACGTATCATCAACTCGCTTCCCGTCGTGAACCTCGTGACTCGCCCCGTACTGGGTGAGTGATGGCATCGATAGCGCTGTGGAGGCTTCGTAGAGTTCCCCATAGCGCGGCTGTACTTGTAAGGGGTGCACACCAGCTAGGATGAGGTCGTGTGGGTGAGGCACGGCTCGTGCCACCGACACGGTTGTCATCACGGTGCCGTGCCCACCCCCCGCCTGCAGACCTGTTCCCCACCATCCTGTTCGGGCCGGCCCTGGGTGCTGCGGCACTGTACGGTTATGAGAAGGTGCGTGGCGCACGGTTGTTATGGGCATGGGCGGTGTGCTGGCGCGAGCAGCGGCTGCAAGAACCCCACACCCGCACCTTTAAGAAAACACACGCGCACGCACAAATATACACACACATACACACATACATACACACACACGGTACTGCCGCTGACCCATGGTTGCTGTCGTTGCAAGACCCACACCAGTACGGTACCAGCACACCGACATACCGCCTCCCACTACCGTAAACGCACACATGCCTGTCGATCACGGTGTGTGCACCTGCGGACCGCCGACGTAGCAGGGCGACCCGCTGGCGGCCCGGGAGGTGGTGCAGGAGAAGGCGCTGGCGCTGCGGCGAGAGTTTGACACGGTGGCACGTGACGTGTCGGCGGAGCTCGCGGTGCAAAAGAAGGCGCTGAGCCGGCAACTGGAGCGGCACCAGGTGGGCGGCGGCTGGGCAGGGTTGGGGCCTTGGAGGATAGTCAGAGCCAGAATGGGCCTAGAACCAGACGGCCAGAACCGATAGGCTGTGCGGGCCGGAAGTGCGCTGGACGTGCATCATACGGGCTGAGCCGAAGCATGCAAGACCGTCACTATGTTGCATGTCGTCAAAGTCACTAGCGTATACCTTCTGGGCCCTGGCGTGCAGGATGTGATCGACAGCACGGCGCGGGTGGCGATGCGCAGTGTGCAGGAGATGGAGCAGACCGTGGTGCCTGCGCTGGAGCGGGGGTACAGGTGGGTGGGTGGGTGGGTGGGTGGGTGCAGGGGCCGTACAGGGTCTTGAGGAGGCGAACAGTTATGCATAAGAAGCTGCGCAATGCGACGATGTGCAATGCCTGTTGCTGATGTATCCTTGTCGCTGATTGGCTCGCTGCGCGTGCGTTTCCAACTTTCCATCAGCCGCGCCCTGAATGCACTGCTCTTTGCTGTGACGGCTGCTGTGTGTGCGCGCGCAGGAACATCGAGACGCACGCGCAGCGGACGCTGAATGACATCCGGGACAGCCGCGACGGCAAATAGTGCGTGGGCACTCGGCACGTCACGGCTGCGAGTTAGGGTGTGGGGCCGTGTGTGCGCTGTGTCTGCGAGTGTTGGTTATGACTGATCAGGTTGTGCAAGAGTGGTCGAGTGGAGTTGTGTTGGTAATTGTTGGAAGCTCGCGAAGGCGGCGGAGGCTGCAGGGCTGCAGGGAATGTGAGTGCGGGATAGTGGCTAAGAGACACTTGAAGAGGTGAAGAGTACACTTGTTTGGGGGTTAGCACCGTGGGTTAGCACCGCGCGGGTTGGAATGCTGGCCTTGATACAGAGCCGCGGTCCTCGCCCGTATTTTATTGGATACGATAACTGCGTGTCTGCGTCGAATGTCTGTATGTGCTTACGTACCTTTCATCCTTTGCTGCCCTGAACACACGGCTACCATATACGGTAAATCTGTCATGAGGCGATTGACGGTGGCCCGTACCTTAGCCACGGCCGATATGGCGTCTGCCCCAGTCTGCCCCATGTGGCCCCGGCCCCAACTACCGTGTACCGTCCCTTTTGCCTTCAGCGGCTTTTGATAACTCGTGCCTTTACAGGGCCACAGCAGTGATCCGTTATGTCCCGCGGCCTCACCACTTTGGGCCCGTTGACCCCTCCGCCGAACAACCATGCACCTCGCTGCCGCCTTCCGACGTGGCGCACAGCCCGATCCCCCAATCACATATGCTACCCAGGAACCTAGTACTGTGCCTGTGCCAAAAAGGATAAGATGAGACGGGTATACGGTATATGTACATGAAACGCCAGAGGGCCCCTTCGAATCAGTCTCACCACGGTTCCCGACAACGCCATTCCCGTGATTATCCAAAGCCCCCAACTGAAACAGTAAGCAGTACGCCCCCAACTGAACACACAAGCCGAGCCATCTGCACGCGAACATGATGACAGTCAATGGCCCGCTGGTGAGCGTGGCCTGTGTCTCCCCTCCAATGTGTTGCAGCTTGTGTGCAGAGTCTGGAGGAAAGTTGATGCTGTCCTCCCAGCCGTCCGGCCTAGGTCCGTGATGTGCGGAGCTAGATAGGTTGATCGTCTCAGCGATAGCCCTCTCACACCGTCCTGAGTGGTCGTCTGTTCTAGGCGCAAACTCAACACATTGCTTTGGCGTGTGGGGACGCCGTGTTGGCGAGAGCCACGGATGGCCCTAATACCGTGGGGCCATGTCGCACCCGTGGAGGGGCCTGTAAACCGTTGCAAATACCATGTACACGCAGCTCCCTGCATGCTACCATCATGCGCCACGACCCACATGGACCTCAAGCGACAGCCGTTCCCCGTGCACAAGAGGCGGCCGTCAGTCACCGGCGCGCCTTATCTGCGCGTCAAGGCCTGCGCCCACCCACACACTCACTTCAACCTGGGCGCCATACCACCGGTCGCGACCTGCTGCCTCCATCTTCCGTTCGCTGCTCAGCCGCGGCGAAGCCTGCTGCCCTCTCAGGACAGCTGCCCTCCTCTGTTGCATCGCGTCGCCACTCTGCTGCCGCCGCCGGCCGCAGCGCCATCTACCACTGCCTTACCCGCTGCTATCAGCGCCTGCCACCACCACTGCTGCTGCCAGCCGCTTTATCAGTAAATGTCCGGCAGCTCGCCCCAGGCCTTCTTCTCGCGCGCCTCCCAGTACTCGCCCGTCCACGCCCACACGGCGCCCGGCTGCGTGGCCAGCTGCGTGGCCTCCTTGGTGCCGAACATCACCTGCGCATGTGCATGTGCATGCGTGTGTAAGCGCGCGCGCGTCAGATGAGCTAGAGGTGTACACTATGACCGGTTATCCAGGTTACCGAAGCGATCGGCACGTGTGCCAATGAACAAAAACATGCCATTGTTAGGGTTTGGCGCTGAACAGCAAGTGTCTGAACATATGAGATGATCCTCTACATGTACACGGGTCCGCGGACCTCGTCAGGCTCGCGCCAACCCCTTGTTGCCGCCAGCCGTCGGCCCTACGGACCTGCTTGAACCAGCGCGGATGGTACTCAATGCCGGCTTCCTTGCGCTCCTTGCGCGCCGAGCGCTGCTTCTCCTCCAGCCGCAGCTTCTCCTGTGAGCCGTGGCGGTCGGAGGCGGCGGCGGGCCGCGCAACAGGTTATGGCAATACAGGGAAGTCGGATGGGCTGGGTAGGGACAGCGCGCAGTGCTCCTCCTGGTAGCGTTGTCCGTCTTCGTGTATTTAAGAACAACATAATGAAGCCCGCCCAAGTGGCGCCGGACGTCTTCATCGCCGGCCAAACGCAAACCGCAGCCACCCGCCCGCCCAAGCCCATGCCCCGCACGCACCGACGTGGCCCGGTTCCACTCGCCCAGCTCCAGCGCGCGGATGTCGGGTCGGAAGCGGCAGTCGGTGGGCGGCAGGAAGGGCATGATGGGGTCGGCGGGGTCGTTCATGCCCAGCGCAAACCTGCGTGTGTAGTTAAGTGTGATCCGGCGGATCAGGGTCAAGAGGTTTGCATTGAGCGAGTGGCCCGCGTCAGAACGAGCGCGTGCGGCCAAGGCGTAGTAGCAGGCAGGTTCACTGCTTCGCGAGCTGACCCCGCCTGAGGGCTCTCGCCCCAGCCATCACGGCTGCGCGGTCCGCGGGCTCCCTGCACTCACCGTGTCATGCAGTACTGCTCTGTGGGGTTGGGCACCTCGGGTGTCCGCGTCCAGACCAGCTGCGGGTCGGTGCTGGCGCCGCGCTCCTCCGCCGCCGCGGGCGTGAGCGTCGCGTTCAGCGCCACCATAGTGCTGCCGCTGATCTTCCACACCTGGGGAAGGCGGCGCGCGGGAAGATGCGGGCGCGGGGCGGGAGCTTCAGGAGGAAGGCATGTGCTTGGCCAACTGCAGCAGTGCTGCAACCTACGGTATTCAGGAGTCGATATGCAGTCGAATCTTACGCAAGCCTTACTGACTGTGGAGCGCTGTGGCTCAGTGGCTCTTCAGGGGACAGTTCCTGCCCTTGTTGGAAACGGCTTCCCATCGTTCTCGTGAACCCACCTCCTTGCCCTTGTTGGAAACGGCTTCCCATCGTTCTCATGAACCCACCTCCTTGCCGAGCGCGTCGTACACCACGCCCTCGCACTTGCCGCGCTCCTTGAGCACGCCGCGGCAGGGCTTGATGAACAGCCTCGCCGTCTCGCCTGCGGCCAGACAAGCGACGTCGTCAGTGCAGGTTGCCGCGATGATTACTAGGGGGTGCGGGGGCAGCGACGTTTTCTTGATGTCATAGCAATACGTGCATGATGCAACTCGGAATGCGGTCTGGACTGGTTGCAGCCAGGTGCCAGGTGCCCGGTGTCAGGTGTCACGCACCGGTCTGCTCGTTGCGGATCTTCATGTCGCAGGACAGGTCGATCCAGAAGCGGCCCAGGATGACGTCGTTGATGGTGATGGTGCCCAGGTTGAACCTGAAAGAACACGTGTGGTCGCATGACGTGTCGTCCCAGCACCAGTGTCAACAGACTCAACAACAACGCCAATACCGTTGTCGGTGACGCATGCCAGCGTCCGCGACGGCGGCCAGGGAAGCAGTGCGACAGGGGCGGAGCGTGGCAGGGCACGGCATCGTGGGGTGCCTGCCGTCGTCCTTGCCCAGTACGCCACTGCCTCACACGACACGCGGGAGCCAGACTGCCTCTCACCCCGCATCCGCACAGCCGCTTTCCCCAGCACATCGCTTCTCCCTAGATTGGGCCCCGGCTGCAACACGCCAGCCCCGCCCTGCCCACGCCCACCTGTACTCCTCGCCCCAGGCCTTGAGCTTGACCGCCATGTGTCCGGCCAGGATGCACTCAATGGCCTTGCCCCAGAACTTGGTCTTGGTCTCCACCTCGCCGTAGAAGGAGTAGCCCTGCTCGCCTGCGGGTCGGTGGTAGGTTGGGAGTGGCAGCGGTGCAAGGGCACGGTTTGCGTCAGCACTGGAAGTTGCCGGGTGACCTGATACAGACATCCCAGCGGGCCGCCTGCACCCGGTCCGGAGCACGCCACGCCATGCCTCAGACCCCCAGCCCCCATCGCCATCGCAGCGCCATGCCACGCACCTGCGCCCTCGCCCACGAAGCACGACACGGGCGGGTGGTGGCTGACTTGCTCGCACAGGTACCTGGGGGCAGCGCAGGGGAGGCACAGACGCACACGTCCACATACGCGAACGCAGGGGAGCAACCGAGAATTGGCCTGCGCACTTGGTTCCAGAAGACGACGGCAGGGGCATGTGCAAGGCCGCGGCGGCGCGCCTTCTGCGGGTCCTCCTTGAAGCCGCCGCCGAAAGATTACCGTACTAGTGACCGCCCCCATGCCAGCCCCGTCCCCATATTACGGCGCATGTCAACCTCCAATCATCCTGCAATCTTCCTTTCCCGCCTTCTCACGTGACTTTACCCCCTCACACACAGCGCCACTGCGCCGGCCCGCCGCACCTGGCCGTGCCGTCCGGCGCCACCCACTCGTAGGTCTCTCCCAGCAGCGGGTTGAAGGGCTTGTTGTCGCGCTGCGGCTGGCTGTTGTAGCCCGCCAGCAGCCAGCAGGCCACCAGCATCAGCCGGTCCAGACTACGTGGCAACACACGGGCGTGGCGGGGTGTGCGTGCGTGTATGGCGCGTAGGGAGGGAGGGTCAGATTCGCCATGGAGGCGGGGGTGTGGGGAGACAGCCAGGGGTCGGGGATGCCCATGTGGCAAGAGTGACGCAGGCGGGGCATGAATGGGGTTGTAGTAGGTCCTGAGGCATGGCCTTGGGGTGGATGTGCGCAGGTGCGTTGGGCCGTGCTGGCGCGGTGATGGCGTTATACCGATTGGTGTGTGCCTCTATGCACCAGACTCCACCGTCAAGCCCGGTCGCACCTGTTGGTCTCGACCGCCGCCTTCTCCAGCAGTGAGCGGTTCTCCAGCACCTCGGCCATGCTGCGTACAGGTGCGTGCACGTAACAGCGCGATGCGGGTTGGCGCTCACCGCGCACACAGACACAGCTTGGGACACTATCTCCATTCACCATGCACCTGCAAAACGTGCCCCGCTTACCCCGCACTGACCATGCCACCCAAGCCCACCGCCAACCATAACAACGCCACAACCAGGACAAAAACAACGGTAACAATCTCGCCCACCCGCGCCTCGGGCCCCCGCCCACCCGCTGCCCTCACCGCTGCGTCATGGAGGTGGGCTCGTTGATGGTCGCCGGCATGGTGATCTTGGTCAGGTCGCGACCGATCATGTTCTTCAGGATGCTCCAGATGCTGAAGCCGCGCCCCAGCGGCTTGGGCGCTGGCAGCCGGTCGCGGCCCTCATACACGCGCGCGCGGCCGCCCATGGCGTAGGCGGTGGAGCCGGCGCGGATGAGCGCGCCGGCGCCGGACGGCCCGCCGCCAGTGGTGGCCATGAGCGCGGCGTCACTGTCGTCATCGTCGTCGTCATCGTCTTCGCCCAGCGTGGCGTCGGTCTCCTGTATGTTCGTGTGTGTGTGTGTGCATATGTGGATGCGTGTGTATGTGTGTGTGTGTGTGTGTGTGTGTGTGTGTGTGTGTGTTCGTGTGTGTGTGTGGGGGGGGGGGGGGTTTGGAGGGGTGGTGAGCGGGGTGCAGTTGGCATTGCGAGAGCCGCGGCGGGTCCAAGGTTGCGGAGAACACCTCTTAGCGAGTGGGGGAGGCCAGGAGTGAAGGCGTGTGGTCTGAGAAGGTATGAGAACCGGCAGCACGTGCGTACCCTGCTACGAGAGGACGCTGTGTGCTGAGCGTGGGTGGCTGCCTGTACTCACCTCGCCCTTGCCCTTGCCGCCCTTGTGCCTGCCCTTGCCCTCGTCCTCCTCCGCGTCCGGCGGCGGCGGCGTGTCTGCGGCCAGAAGGTTCTTGAGCTGCTCCGCGTTGTGGTTGGCGGAGATGTACTCCACCTGCGGGGGCGTACGTCAAAGGGGGTTTGCCGGGTGATGCCAGGAAGCGGCGTAAATAGAAGCGGCTTGAACAAGAGGTGGACGCCACTGCATCGTCTCGCTGTACTGTACTGTGCGCGCAACGGCCGCCGCCGCTGCGCCGGAAGCCGCTGCACTGCTGCATTGCGGCGCAGCCCTGTGTCGCAACCCAATGCCCCCCAGGCCCACGCACCTACAGCCCCCCTCACCCCGGAAAAGCATAGGCCACGCTCTCCTCCTCGCTCTATTGCACTGGGTTGGGTTTCATTTGGGCTGGTATCTACAACCTCCCCCACCCCAGCCCCACGCCCCCCACGGCCCCACCTGGCGCACCACCTCCAGTGCGTTGAGCACCTCTGCCTGCTGCGCCAGCTCCGCCGCGTCCTCCTCCGCATCCTCGTCGTCCTCCTCCTGCAGGACCATGCGTCACATAGTGCGAGCAAGTGTGGTGCCAATGCATTTGGCTGTATATCAGCACCTGCAGAAAAGGTATATCTGTCGGCAGTTGCCCCGATGAGCCAGCGCAAACACTAGCACATGACGATGGACCGGCATGAGGGCAAATACCCCACAGCCCCGCACACGCCACGGCACTCACGCCCTCCATCTCCTCGTCTCCCGCGCCGGGGTAGTGGCCAAGCGCCGCGAAGGGGCCGCCCTCGTCGTCGTCTGTGTAAATGCGCCGGTTCAGGTGCGGTGCGTCGTCGTCAAGAATGGAGTAGTCCACACCTGGCAGGTGTATGTGGTGGAGTGCGCGTGCGGGGTGGCTCGGCGAGTGACCTCACGCCAGGCCAGACCCAGTCTTCATGCGTGCACTGCCAGTGGTGCGCTGGCTTATCCACTAGTTGCCTACTAACCCTGGCGCCGCTCATATTCCAGACAGCAGCGAGACCGCGTTCTCTCCGACCCTCCCTGAAGCTGGACAAGTTCGCCTTCCACCACCCGCCCCGCCGTGCGGCCCCGCCCCGCCTGTGCCCCGACCCCTGCCCTGTACGCGCCTCAGGAACCAGGGCCGGACATGAGCATTCACCCACGCACCGTCATCGAACGCCTCCACCACATCGAATGCGTCCTCGTCCGCGGTGCAGGCGCTGCCCTCGCTCATAGCGTCATCGGCGTGGCTGCCCGCGGCCGCAGCCGCGGCCGCAACTGTGGCGCGGGCAGCGGCTGCGCCGGTGATGCCCGACACGCCGGGCGTGCTGAGACCGCGCGAGCGGGCGCCGCTGCGGTTGGCGTTGGTGCGCACAATCTGCAGCGTCCTGTGTGTCAAACGGGTGTGTGTGGAGGGAGGGGTGCAGGACGTCATTGCTGGTCCGTACGGCACGCAAGACGGACAAGCAGTCGCGCGGGCCTCGCAAGAGCGCAACCACATAGCAAGGCGCACACAAAGTGCGCCACCATGCGTCACCGGCCCGCTCCACGCCCCCACGCACTTGTTGAGCGCCGCGTTCTCCGCCTCAAGCGTTGTGATGCGCAGCGCGTCAGCGTGCAGCGCCGCCCGCACCGCCTCCATCAGCGCCGCCATGGCGCCCGTCAGCGTGGCCGCAGGCACGCCTGCGCGCGGCAGATAGGCGCTTGGCACGTGGGTGGTTGCCCCAAACCAGGCGGGAAGCTTGCACGCCAAAGGGAGTCCGTAGCTGGCACGCCTGGCGCCCCACGATGCCACCGGACGCACAAACAAAACACCAGTACGGTGTCGCACAGACAGGAAGACAGACAGACACCCAGACTGCATGCCCGCACTGCCTGCATGCGCTGCGCCAGAGCGCGCGTGGGCATGTGTTGAGTGCCTTACCTGGTGCAGCTGCGCGAGAGCGGCTGCGGCTGCGCGCGATGAGCCCCAGCCGCTCCTGCGACGGCTCCCTGTCAGCCGCCTGCACAGCCGCGGCCGCAAGCCCCGCGGCGCCGCCGCTGCCGCGCCCGCTGTGTGACTGCCGCCCGCTGGGGCCAGTGGGCGAGGGCGCCACCGGCTCAGTCCCTGCGCCCGAGCCGCTGATGTTGTTGGCTGCAGGCGAAGGGCCGTGCTCGGCGCTGGCGCCCGGTGCGCGCGCGCCGCGGGAGCTCAGCGCCGCGCCAATGGAGCTGTGGTGCGGCAGCAGCGGAGTGGACAGGTGCCCGAAGCCTGCATGCCGCGTTGTGCGTCCATGGATTTCGGCGTAACAGATAAGACAGCTGACCGTGGCCCGAAGGTGTGGATGAGCAGTGATTGGACCCAGAAGATACGATATTACTTGGGCGGACGATGGCCTCGCCATCACCCAACACCTGCTTCAACCTCAATTCCTCAGCCTCCGCCCCAACCAGCGCTTCCGCGCCCAAGCCCCTACCAGTCGCCAGCACCGCAACAACCCAGCACCCCACCGGCAGCACACCCACCAGCCGCGGTGTTGGCCAGCTGCGAGCCCAGCGCCGTCATGTGTCGCTCCACCTCGGACACGTGCGGCGCCAGCTCCCCAAGCCGCTCGTGCACGCGCATGCGGATGCGGCGGCGCTGCTCCATGTCCTGGTCCACCGCGTTGCTGGCCACGGTGCACGGCAGCGCGCCCGCCACTGCCCGGCAGGACAGAGGGGGGTGAAGTGAGACGCCGGCGCACCGTGCAGACAGCTAAGAATGATGCATCCGGATGTGCTTCGTGCAAGCCGCTTTCGCCGGGCTGGCGAAGCACTGTGGCGCAGGCGAGGACCGTAGCTCTCATTTCCCTGCGCTCAGCCCACTCAGCCTACTCATGCCCCTCGAGCAGACCCAAGTACTTCGTCCGCGGCGCCCCTTCCCGCGCTCACCCGTGCCGACGCCGCCGTCGGCCTCGCCCGCCGCGCCCGCCGCGGCGGCCAGGGTGTCCACGACCTCCTTGTGCTTGCGATAGGTGGCGACGGAGTCGCGCAGGCAGGCGAGCCAGGGCTGGCGCTCCTCGGGTCGCAGCACGCGCAGGAAGATGGTGCCGGAGGGCGTGGCCAGACGGATCTGGCGCGGGTGCGAGTCGTCCTGCGCCACCGTGGCGTCCACCAGGCTGGTGCTCCACACCTGCGAAGGGATGCGCAGGTGGCAGCGGCAGTCGGTCGCGTGTGTCACATTGCTCGCCCCAATCCGACAGAGATCGCAGATCGCG
This sequence comes from Chlamydomonas reinhardtii, assembly GCF_000002595.2. Lineage (NCBI taxonomy): Eukaryota > Viridiplantae > Chlorophyta > Chlorophyceae > Chlamydomonadales > Chlamydomonadaceae > Chlamydomonas > Chlamydomonas reinhardtii. The sequence continues at coordinate 1,576,519 of NC_057019.1, forward strand.
GGGTGAAGGGGCAGGGCCAGCACAAGCACCTGGTGCCGCCTGCCTGTGGCACCAGCAGCGCCACTCTCAGCGCTCCGTCCGCGGCCGCCCCGCCCGCCACCTCACCTTGCCCTTCATGTTGGCACGCTTGTATATGAGCAGCACGCCCGGCGCCTCGGAGGCAACGAAGTAGCGCTTGTGCCAGCGCTTGAAGTTGCCCAGCCACAGCCACATGTAGCTGGCGGGCGGCATGCCGTCGCGCTTCAGGCGCAGCGCGGCTGCCGTGTACCTGCACAGGCACACACACAGTCACGCACACACGCAAACACACACGCACACAGAGGACGCAAAGCAGCCGCAGCCATGGGTTGGGCGTTACGAAAGCTAGTGTGCAGGATGCAGCCTCTGGTCCTGCGGTTTCGCCATAGCCCCCCCGCAGCTCCTATCCTGCCGGTTTACCCTGCAGTCACAGCCATTCACTCCCCGCCAACATGTCGCAGCGGCCCACCTGCCCATGGCGGCGCCCGCCTTGGTCTTGGCCATGACCCGGAAGGGCGTGGCCAGGTAGGAGAAGGGGTTCACGGGGTGGTTGGGCGGGTTGAAGGCCTCCACGTTGTTCACGGTGGGCGATGCGCCGCCGGGCACTCCCGGGCCCGCGGCACCGCCAGTGCTGGTGCTCAGGCCGCGAATGTCGCCGCCGCTGGTGGCAGACAGCAGCGTGCTGGGGGCAGTGGGGGCAGCGCCGGCGGTGGCGGTGTTGGGGGCGCTGCCGCCCGCAGCCGCAGCGGCGGCGGACTCGTCCGCAAAGGTGGTGTGCTTCTTGCGCCCCAGGCCTGTGACGAAGTTGAGCCGCTGGCCCAGCTGCTGCAGCCGCCCACGCTGGGAGCCTGTGGAATGTGGCGCGGCTTGCCCGCCCGCGGTTGAGGTGGAGCCCTTCGCGTTTACCGCGGCAGGTAGAGTCGGGGAGCCGGGCGCGCCCGTGGCGCTGGAACCGCTGACGAGGTTGCCCGAGTCAGAGGAGCGCGCATTGTGCCCAGCCGCGGCGCCACCGGCTGGAAACGCGCTGCCGCCATGTCCAGATCCGCCGCTGTTGTGTACGTCGCTGGGGCTGTGGCCGGCAGCCACAGCACTGCCGTCTGAGCGCTTGCCCATGTTGGGTGCGCCGGTGGCGCTGCCGCCCGAGGTGGTGGGGCCGCCGCTGCCACTGGCCATGCCACCGGTGCTGAAGCGCCCGGCCGCTGTGGGCCCGGTGGCGGATACTAGGTGTGCCATGTCGGCTTTGGAGTTCGTCATTGTATTGCCTCCACGAGATGGAGTGCACGATGCGCTTGCGAGTCACCTGTACAGCCAGGGCACAGGGAGGATGGCCACGGGGAGCTGGGTAACTACACCGCGGCCACCGCCAGCGTGTCCTCATGCAGGCCGTGTCCATTGGCCGGCTGCCCTGCCCTGCAATTCCGGTCATAAGCTATAGCCTCACGGCAGCACTTGCGTCCGTACCCGAGACGGGCCTCTACTTGCTGGGGTGGGAGTCCTGCCGTCCGAATTCAATAATAGGCGGCTCTTTGTACTTGAACTGCTTGGGGCTGTGGTGCAGCCGCGGGTAGGGAATCTGGTAATGCCACGCGATTTCGTAGCGGTTCTCGCCCTCCCGGACCTGCGTGGAGGGTCGGTGAACGAGGTGCAGAAACAAGAGGGTTGCTTGGCAAACACGGCGTGTAACGCGGACTCGCTCAAAGGGCCAGCTGGCCCCGGGGGCTTTCAACGGCCAATTATAGAATGTATACACCGGTACGTACGCAGACATCTACTTATGTCGGTAAAAGAATGCGACTGTCGTCGCGAGCAACCAAGGATGCAACATCGCCTGGGTTTGCCATGCTCGATGCGCTATCAATGCAGTTGAAAGATATGACGTGTCGAGCGGCTATACATGTTTCACTCAGTCCAAAGCGCGGGGATGAAGTGCGGAGTATCAGGGCAGGGTATCCCATCTTTTCCGTCGCAGCTCACCCGCTCCTCAGCCTCGCGCCCCGCGAGCGCCCTGTGTTCGCGGAATAGCTTCTGGGCCTCGGTCCTGATGTAGTCTTTCTCCTGGTGAGCGCAAGGGTTGTCCAGAGTGCAAGTCAAGAACTGCTTCTCCTCTGACTGGAGCTGGCCGGGCGCCTCAGACAGTTGCTCACCTCCTGTGGTCCCGGCCAGCGGTAGCTGGACCGAATGCAAGCGCGGTAAAGTTTTAGGGCCCTGGTTCTTAAAGACATGTGCAACGCCAGAGCCGTTGCCGAGTTAAAAGCGCACGCAACAAGTGCCCTACAATATGCAGCTTGAAACCTTCTGCTTGTGGCCTGCTATTTCTTCAACGAGCCCAATGCTGGGCGGGTTTGGATTTGATTTCGATTGTGCTGCTTCCCCCGACTTCCCCGGTCTCTCCCCGATGCTGCCCACGAGCCCCGCCGCCGTCAGCGGATGTACTTCAGTATTGACCAAGTGGCCACCGTGGCCAGTGGGTAGCAGGAACTTTGAAGGTTCACATCACGTCGGCAGGTTCATGGCAATGCTGGCCCTACCGCGACCTTGCGACCTTGTGTGACCCGTGCAGAGACACCTGGGGACACGGAGTCGCGGAGAGATGCGACTGTGTGAGCCCACCCCAGCCCCGTATGACAGTCTCAAGGTTAGCGTCGCAACTGCAGGCCTGTGTACGGTAGTCCCACGCTACCGCTTTTTTTGGTGACTCCTTGTCATTTCTTCGGATTATTTCCTTCTGCATCACCGTGCAGCACCCTACGCCTGGCAGCTCCTAATCACATCTACACATCTATATAATCACATGCAGGCACGCCATGATCGCCGATTTCAGGGGGTGCCACGGGTGTGTCACATCAATCGCCGGTTGTCCCTAGACGCGCCGCTGTCAGTGCCCCGCAGCACCGGCCTGCGAGCACGGCCGAGCAAGGGGTGGCAGGAGTCATCGCCTCCGGTAAGGGAGCTTGGCAAAACCAGTCAGCATACATTCACGTGGGCAGCAGTCCATGCGAACGGATGCGGTAAAAAAAACACCCAGCTACGCACTTCTGGCCGCCGACACGCGGACACGGCATCCCGTAACCCACCGCATTTGCCCGCTGGTTGTAGTTGCCGCCAATGATGTCGATGGGATTTGACAGCGACAGCGGTGACGTGCTGTAGAAAGTAAAACCAGGAGTAGGAGGAGGCGGTAGGCAGACTCGGATGTGGGCTAGCACACATGCAAAGCTGGGGAAAGCCTGGCGCCCCTGGTGGGGGGAAGCAGGCCGAGACGGCCCAGGTGCTCTGGTGCATGCACATGCGGCGGGTAGAGTCTAGGGCGGCTGGTTGTTGTCACGAGACACGAGACAAGATATTCAAGATTGTTGAGGATGGGGTTTACCTGACCACGTTTATCCCTCCAGAGGCTGTGCCCAGCGCCTTGGCGGCTGCGGGCAAGAACGTGGGGTGAACGTGGGTGTGCGTTGGTGTCATGTTGCCGCAGGTCCGTTGAAAGCCACAGCAGGCGCCCTTGCTTCCCCCACATGCAGCACGATAATTGATACGGCAATGAGCATGCACGCGTACCAGCCAGGGCGACGTCGTCATGCGGGGCGGAGGCGGCAGTGGAGGAGGCAGAGACGGAGGCGGTCGCGGCAGGAATGTCGAAGGGCGCTGCTTGTGCCAACGGTGCTACCTGTCGGACAGGCAAGCGCAGTAACCATGTAACGCTGCGAATTGGACGCAGTTCGCAGTTCCGGTCCGCATGTGTACGATGCATATGTGCGTGCAATACAAAGGCCACATGGACTACGGTAACCACTTCAATCTGGTGGATTGGGAGTCTGGGAGCTAGATGGCTACACAACCTTTGCGGCTCACCGGCACCGCAGGCTGCGGCACAGCTGCTGACGCCTGCGCCTTGCCCCTGCTCTGCACCGCCTGCGCGTGGTTGATACGGTGCTAAAAGTGATGCAGGGCGAAGGATATGCGTACCTACGAATGGCGTATATCTTACTTGCAACCTATGTGGTAGCTATTGTCGACGCAGTGACGCTCTCCCTTCCTTGAGGCCACCCATGCAGCCTCACCTGCAGCAGTGCCGGCAGCTTGTCAGTGTCAAAATTGCTCCTGCGCCGGCACGACAGAGCGGTAAGGCACGGGGGGGATGTCATCAATTGGCCCCTTATCCACAGCTGGGCTCCAACACATGCACGATGCACAACCGCGAACGGGCAGGTGAGGGAAAGGCCAGCCACAGCAAGCCAGCAACCAGCAGCAGCACCTCACGCCACGCCGTGCGCACCACGGCATCCACTGCTTGAGGCCGCGAGCAGCGGCAGTGGCGCCGGCAGAGGGCCCGGCAATAGCCTTCAGAACTGAACCCGTAGACTTGGGAGCAGGTGTGGCTGTGGCTGTGGTGGGGGCCGCAGCTGTGTCGGCAGTAGACGGCCCTGCTCCGCCATCCGAGATGACACGGCCTGCAGGGTGCGTGTACCGGGTAAGTGCGAGTAGAGGTGCCAAGCCAACACGCTTACGGACCATCCATGCATGCCTACCTGCTTTGACTGCCACGGCCACCAGTATGCACGCCACCGCCAGTAGGCGCAGGGTGCGGCGCGCGGCCGCGGCACCGGTGACCGGGGTGCGCTGCAGGCGCGTCATTGTTTCAGACCGCTGGTGGGTGCGAGGCTTGCTTGCTAGATGGTGGCCTGTTTGTCAAGGCAAGCGTGGTCTTGTATCCGTTATTATGTGCAGAAAGAAAGCGAAAGGAAGCAGAGGAATGCAGGAAACAGGGCGGCAACCGCTGCCCGACGCTGGTGATAGGGTGAGTCGTGTGACAGGCATGCCTCAGCCGGAAGACAGACTTTATCGTCTTCCTGGTCGAGTGGTCGACTGCCCATGTCGGCTCTGAACTCGTTACGACATTGATTGCGCAGAACATGATTCAGCCTGGTAAGTCGGTATGATCGTAGTCGAGCGGGGCGGAGGGCCGGAGGCAGAGCTGGCGCTGGGTGGGGCCGGCGGGTCGCACTGCCCCGCTGCCGAGTAGGCAGCGTAATGTAGGCACGGTGGACAAGGATTTCGTCTGAAGCGAGTGCAAATGCATGTATGTGTTGCGCGTCATACAGGATTTGATTATCATTGTAGCTCCGGGGGTGCCGGGGTGAAGCGAGGGGCTGGGCAAGGCCGGGCTCATGAGTGCACAACGGTCCATGCATGCAGTGCTTGACCACTGCACGCGCTTGACATGCATACGCCTTGCAACACTAATGTGCAATCCCTGAACACACAATTAGCTCTGCACACCAAAACGAAACACAATTTGGACCAGTGCACTCGCACAGTACTGTGACTTTACTCTCACAACTCGACGCTCCTGTTCCTTCGCGTTGTCGAATTTGGCAACAATTTCAATTGAGCTGTTCACTTATCAATAACAACTCGTCAGCGGTGGAGTGGGCGGCGGCGTGTCGGGTCCATGGAGCTCCCTTAATTGAGCGATGAGGGCAGGGCCCACGCCGCTTGTTTCTTCAGAGGGCAAACTTCCTGGTCCTCAGCCGTGCGCACGGAACAGGTACCGGCATTTGGGTGCCTGCACTAGCTTGCGGACGCCGAACCGCCGCTCTCGGATCCCTGACCCGACCGCCCCAATTGAACGCAGGACTAATGTAAGGAATACGTCGCGATGGCCCGCGGCTTCGCATGGGGCTTCCGGAAGCAGCAGAGTGAGTTTGCAGCCGCCGGATTAGCGGTCCAGCGATCAGCCTGATAATTATACTAGTAAATCTATAGCATGATACTGAAACAATTTGGTCACCGAGAAAGCCCATTCGTGGGACATGCATGGTGGTGGACCTGAATTTGCTCTTGGCTTGGACTGCAGGGGTCGCTGCTCACACGGCGAGCGGCCGCAACGCCGTCGGACTATTCGGTCAGCAATAATGCTAGCATTCGGCGTCTTGACCTGGGTCGATCGCTCGGCTCCGACCAGACTTCCATCTCGGATGCCAGCGGCCCGACGTCAACGACGGGGCCCCCCGGGAGCGCGCTGGCCTGGCGGGAGGGGGTGACGGACCAAGCGCTGGTGCCGAGCACCAGCACTGGCATGGGCTCGGGTCTCGCAACAGCTGGGGTCGCCAGGAGTCGCGGCGTTGGCAGGGGTCAACGGCTGAGCGCGCAGCTGCTGCCGCTCACGCGGGTGCACAACGGCGCTGTTGCTGCTGCTGCATCGACGCATGTGCTCCAGCCACCGCGAGGGTCCGAGAGTCTGGCTGGAGCAGACGCTCAGGCAGGGACCACCGGAAGTTCTGCAGCGGATCACGGCCCTCGCGGCGCTGCAGGGACGTCGGCGCACGCCGTGGACGTCGGCACGCCGCGGCCGGGGCCAGAGACGCAGGGGACGCCTCTGAATCAGGCGCTGGCGCCACCACCGCACACAGGCAGTAGCACAGCCGGGGACGGCGGCAGCAGCAGTAGCAGCAGTCTGGGAGTCATGGTCGACCTGTCAGCGTCAGTGTCGCGGTGGCTCGGCGGCGGCGGCAGCTCCAGCCTAGGGGACTGGCTGCGGGCGGCGTTCACGCGGAGCGCGGTTCCGGAGCTGGGGACAGACTCGGAGAGCCAAGGCGCGGTAGGGAAGCACGGGAAGCGGCAAGAGCCGGCGGAAGGCGGGGAACCTGTCAACGCGCCAGCCTTGGTGTCAGCGGAGCTGGCGGCGGCCGCCGCGGTCGCGCACGACGCACGCGCGCTCGACCCTTTTGATGAAGTTGATCTGGAGCTGGAGGTAGTAGCGGGGGTGGAGGCGCATGCGGAGGCGGGTGCAGCGCACGGAGCCGCAGCGATGCCGGCGCGTGCGTGGGGCAGCCACGAGGAGGCGGAGGCGTGGGGCGCGGCGGTGGCGGCGTCCGCGCTGGCCGCCGCTGGCAGCAGCGCAGCCGGCTCCCGCCACACCAGCGACGGCCGCATGCAGTTGGCGCCGCCACCGGCACGGCGAGGGCGGCCAGCGGTGGCAGCCGCAGCCGCCAGCTCCGCAGCGGGCTCCCCGGCGTCCAGCTCGGGCCCATCGTCTCCATCCTCGTCCTCCTCCTCAACCTCGTTATCGCTCTTAGCAGGCAGCGACTGTGTCGCTGCCGGTGTTGCGTGTGACGGCGCCGCCACGGCACAGGTGTCTGGGCCGCCGCCGCCGCAGCTGCTGACTGCTGAGCTCACACGCGCTGCCAGCTGGCAGCAGCTGGCGGAGCTGGTGGCGGCGCATAACGAACAGCTAGATTCCATCCACGTCAGCGCCGTACTTGTACGACTAGCCAAGCTGTACCGCGCCGATCCGTACTGCCTGCTCAAGCAGCCGGCGGCGGCGGCGGCTGGCGCGGACGCGGACGCGCGGCAGCAGCCAGGGCGGATGCGGCGGCGGAGACAGCAGCTGCGGCTGACCACACTTCACCCGCAGCTGGGGGAAGTGGTGGACGAGCTGCTGCGGCGGCTGCCGGGCCTCATGCCGCGCGCGGGGGCACGCACCGTTTCCAACATGTTGTGGGCGCTGGGCGTGCTGTCGCCGCTGCTGCGCAAATGCTCGGCGGCGGCGGAGGGTGTGGCGGTAGCAAGGGCAAGGGGCCGGGCGGCGTCGCCGCGGCCACTGCAGCCGGCGACGAAGCTAGGCCACCTGCGGCCGTCGGTGGCGGTGGCAGCGCCGCTGCTGGCGGCGAAGATGCGGCACTTCTGGGGCCAGGCAGGGGCACACGCGCTGGCGCTGACCCTTTGGGGCTGCGGCCGGCTGCGGCTGCGGCCGGGGCCGGTGTGGATGTCCGAGTTCGAGGCCGCAAGCGGGAGGCTGCTCGTGGCAGGCAGCTACAGCGCGCAGCAGCTCAGCTACAGCTTATGGGCGCTGGCAGCGCTGCGCCTGCGGCCGGAGGCGATGTGGCTGGCGGCAGCACGTGGGGCACTGGCGGCGTCAGCCGCTGCTGCTGCGTCAGCGGTGGCGGCAACCGGGACAGGAGCAAGGGAGGCGGAGGTGCATGCGGAGGCGGCAACGGCAGCGGACGCCCAACTGGTGCGTGGTGCGTCGGGCGGCCTCCCCAGCACGCAAGCATTGGCGACGATGCTGTGGGCCTGCGTGGTGCTGCACGTCAAGCTTGACGCCGCCGCGGAGGCGGCGGTGACGGCGGGGCTTGCGGCGCGGCTTGCGGCTGAGGGTGCGACGGCGGGGCCGCAGGCGCTGGCGATGAGCCTGTGGGCCTGCGCCCGACTGCAAGTGCGGCCGCAGCGGCAGCTGCTGGCGGCCTGGCGCGGCGCCGCCTCCGCTGAGCTCCTGGCGGCGGCACCCGCCCGCTCCATCTCGAGCATGCTGTGGGCCCTGGCAGCGCTGCGCGCCGCGCCGCCGGGCGCCTGGGTGGACGCGGCGGCGGCGGCACTGCTGGCGCGCGCGGAGGAGGACGCGCTGGGCTCGCAGGCGCTGTGCAACAGCGTGGGCGCGCTGGCGCAGCTGGACTGCCGCGTGTCGGCGGCCTGGCTGGAGGCCTTCAGCGCAGCCCTGTCGCCGCGGCTGCTGCGCAGCCTGGCGCCCTGCGAGCTGGGCGTGCTGTTGCACGGCTTGGGCCGACTAGCGGCGCCGCACAACGGCAGTAGCAGTGCCGGCGGGCGGGTCGTGGTGGAGGCGGGCTTCCTTGCCGCCGCTGACGCGGCGGCCGCGGCGGCGCTGCCAGCCGCCTCCGCCGCCGACCTGGTCGGCATCTGCGGCGGCCTGCGGGCGCTGGGGCTGCGGCGGCGCAGCAGCGCCATCGCGGCAGCGGGTGGCGGCGGCGGCGCAGCCGCCAGTGTGGCGTTGCAGCGGGCGCTGGCGCGCCGGACCGTGCAGCTGCTGCAGGCGAGGGCCCTGGGCACACGCCATGCGGCAGAGGCCCTGGCATGCCTATCGGCCTTCTGCGGACCTGCCATGTGGGACCAGAAGTCCGCTGCGCCCGCACACACGGAGCAGCAGGAGCTGGAATCGGAGGCGGGATCGGATGTAGAGGCTGAGGCGGAGCTAGGCTCGGACTGTGACGGTGAGAGCGTGCAGCACGAGCAGGCGGCGCCCCAGTCGCAAGTAACAGCAGCAGACGCGCAGCATGTCGGTCCGCTGCGGCGGCGGCGTGGCGGGCGCGCCGGCTGGCGCGCTGGCAGCGGCACCGCGCCTCGCAAGCTGGTGTTGGAGCTGGTGCGGCTCGTAGTGACGGCGCGGCTGGAGCAGACCGATGTCTTTGACGTCGTGACGGCGCTGACGGCGGCGGCGGAGCTGGGGCTGGTGGCGCAGTCCCCGGCGGCGCGGCGCGTCATCATGTCGGCGGCGGCGCGCGCTGCCGGCCACACGCCCGGCGCGCGGCAAGCGGTGCAGCTGCTGGCGGCGCTGCGGGAGCTGCGCGTGGCTCCGCCGCCGGAGTGGATGCGGCACGTGGCGAGCGAGGTGGGCGGCAAGCTGCGCGGCCTCGGCGCCGACGAGCTGGAGGCGCTGCTGCGGCTCATGCTGGCAGCTCCCGGGTGCGCACCCGTGCCTGCTGCCGCCTCCGCCGCCACTGCGTCTGCCAACGCAGCCGGCGCGGCGGCGCCGCCGGTGGTGCTGTTGCTGGCTGCGTCGCAGCTGCCGCTGGCGGCGGCGCCCATCCAGCACCTGCTGGACCTAGCAGGCGCGGTGGTGGCGGCGGGCGTGCCGGCGGCGGCGCTGCCGCGCGGCTGGCTGGTGGCGTTGGAGGCGGCCACCGGCGTCAAGATGGGTCAGCGGTGCGTGTCGGCTGGGTCGCTGGTGCAGCTGCTGGCGTGCATGGCCTGCATGGGCCACGTGCCGGGTGGCGCATGGATGGCCACGTGGCACGAGGCCACCGGCGGCCGCCTGCACACGCTGAGCCCACCGCAGCTCGCGGTGGCGTTGCGGCTGCAGGTGACGGTGGCGACGGCGGCGGCTGCCCCGCCGCCGGCGGCGTGGCTCCGTGCCGCGGCCGCGGCGCTGGCGGCGGTGACAGGCAGCGGTGCTAGCGACCTGGATCCGGTTGCTGCTCTGGTGGCGGCGGCGGACCTGCAGCGGCTTGGCTACCAAGACGACGTGGCGGTGGCAGCGACACCGGCGGCGGTGGCGCCGCTGTCTGTCAGCAGCATGGTGGCGGCGGCGGCGGCGCAGCTGCACGCGCAGCTGTTGGCAGCAGAGCCAGCGGCGCAGCTGGAGGCCCTGGCGCGGCTGCAGGTGCTGTCGCCCGCGCCCGGGCCGACCCCCGCGCGTGCGGCGGTGGCGGCGGAGGGCTGGGCGGTGGGCGTGTTGGACATGGCGCACGCCGTCATCACGCAGCAACGGCCGCTACACGTGCTGTTGGCGGCGCTGCAGTCGCAGCCGCAGCCGCAGCCCTCGCATTTTTCATCCACCTCCACAGCTGAGGAGTCGGGCGCGGACGACGCCGCGCCCGCCCATCTCCCGCACGCGCTGCCCTCCGCAGCGGCCGCTGCCGCCTTCACCACTGCCTTCTCCTCCTTCTCCGTTTCTGCACCTCCCTCTGCTGGCACCGCCACCAAGCCGCTAGTGCTGCTCCTGTGCTCCATGGTGCGGTGGGGACATAGCCCCGGCGTGCGCTGGCTCGCCGGCGTCGCCCGCCACGTCTGCCGCCAGCTCGAGGCCGCCACCGATGACGACTGCGGCTACGACGGCGCCGAGGCCACGTCAGCTGCCACCATGGCAAGCATGGCCGGCGCTGCCGGCTACCAGGCGTCACCAGGCGTTAGCAGCAGCGGCGTTAGCAGCAGCTGCTGGAGCGCGGCCGACGGCGCGCGCGCGGTGTGCTGCCTGGCAGCCCTAGGCTACGTGCCGTCGGCTGACGTGGCGGAGCGCCTGCAGCGGCAGCTGGAGCCGGCGCTGGCGGCGGCGGAGCTCCCGGCGCCGCTGGCGGCGGAGCTATGCGGCGCTTGGTGCGCGGTCCGGCGGCGGCCGCCGCCGTCGTGGTGGCGGGCGGCGCTGGCCGGATCGTTGGATTCGAGCCGTCTGGCGGCGCTGGATCACGTGGATCTCATCCGTCTGCCGTACAGCATGGCGGCGTGCGGCTTCGTGCCGACGCAGCGCTGGCTGGAGGCGCACCTGCAGCTGCTGCCGGAGGCGCTGGCGGGCGCGGCCTCTTCGGCTGCTGCAGCCTCCAGCGGCAGTAGCAGCGGCAGCAGCACTGGCAGCAGCAGTAGCAGTAGCGGCAGTAGCTCGGCTGTGGCGGACGACTTGGCGAACCTGACCTGGGCGCTGGGCAGCGCGGTGCATGAGGGCGGCTACCCGCCTGGCATGCTGTCGGCCAGTGGCGCCCTGCAGGTGGGCGTGTGCAGGGTGTGCAGGGCGAGAGGGTACCCACCGTGCACCCGTGAGAGCTTGCTGTTTGCTGCTGTGCACATCAGTACCCAGTGCCCCAGTCTGCTGCAGTGCCTTTCGGAGCAAAGCGTTTCCTCGACTTGCCCTAACCCGTCTCTAATCCGTGCCTGTCCCTGGTGTTGTGCGCTCGCGCGTGCAGGCGCTGCTGGCCGCCGCGCGGCCGGCCCTGCCGCTGATGGGCCCCTCGCAGCTGGTGCTGCTGGTGGAGGGCCTGGCGCGCAGCCGCCACCGCCTGCCGCCGCCCTTCCTGGAGGCCTTCACGAGCCAGGCGGCCCGGCAGCTGCAGGCGTGCGGGTGAGTGGGCATGGCGCGCGTGGTCCGGGCTTGGGTGCTTAAATTGAAAGCATGGCTGCGTGGCAGGCGCACTGCGCACTCACAGCTTTGCTGTGCACCTGCCCGCGCCGCCACCCGGTCCCTCCCCTCCGTATTTCCTGTATTTGAATCTGAGACCTCTCGATCTTTATTCGCTTTATTCCTCATTCCTCGCTTCCATCCCCGACCACAAAACACGCAGTGCCTCGGACCTGGTGAGTGTGCTATACTGCCTCGCCTACCTAGACGCCCGGCCCCACCTGCCGCGGCCCTGGCTGGCGGCGGCGCTGCAGCGCACCTCGGTACTGCTGCCGGGCTTACTCACCTCCGTCGAGGAAGCCTACCGAGCAGACGACCTGGCTTGGGCGGTGGCCGAGCTGGATCCTCCTCTGGCGAAGCCGCCTTCGGTGGCGGCTGGTGGCAGCGGCGGTGGAGAGGCGGGCGAGCTGTCACGGCCCTTCCTGGCACTGCTGCAGTGGCAGCGGGCGGCGCTGGCGGCGGCCGCGGCTGCGGCGGAGCGCATGGGCCGGGAGCGCGACCGCGGCGACGGCAGCAGCGGCGGCGGCAGCATTGATGGGCCGGGCCCGTCGTCGGGAAGCAGTGGTGGTGACGGCGGCGCAGCCGGCATTGGGCGCCGTCGGCGCCGCAGCCCGCCGCGCCGCGGCGGCGGCTTGGGTGGTGCGGGTGTGGCTCTTGAGGAGGCCGCTGTGGCCCTTGAGCTTCCCTCCATCACGTCCGCCGCGGGCGCCATCGCCGCCGCCGCCAGTGCCTCGGCCGCCGCCGGCTCCAGCGGAAACAGTCTGGCTCGGACATGGCGTGGCCGTGGCATCTTGGGCGGATCTAAGCTGCGCTTCAAACGCTCCACGTCTCCAAGCGGCGGGCCCCCGTAGATATGTCATGACAGGTCGCCCCAGGTCTTGCGTAGTCCCCCAAGAAGACTGGACTGGGTGAGCGATGGGCTTACACAATATACGTCATTTTCGGGGGATGTTAGGTATCCCCCGCGCTGCAGGCTGGCTAGGATGCAATTGATGTCTGTCTCCTTCTGTGCGGTGCCTAATTACGTGCTGTGCGTGTGGAAGAACCCCGTCAGTTTGTGCGTGATGTGGCGTTCATGAAAAGAAGGTCTGGCTGACGACTGCGTGGGAGACAGGCTAGGAACCAACCAGCTAGATCGAAGGTACACATTGACACAGTGGGTAGCAGCTGCTGCGTGCTAGCACGGCATGAATGCGTGTCTAGTTTATGTGTAGTGTAGAACGGACAAGCAGCAGACAAGGACCAGACAGTTTGACGACAAATGCCGAATGGGACGGGGGGGGCAACCAAAACTGGTGTTGTGCACCTCGGCACCTCGGGACCCAGTTTGTGCAGCGAATGCCTGGTACTCGCGGCCGGCAAGCTATCATGTGTTACGAAGTTGATTTTATTGTGGCTTGCGGCATTATGGATGTTGCGGAGCGAAGTTCAAAGCAGTGCCCCTGCTCAGCGCTGGGGTGGTGCAACTGCGACCAGCCTGGAACGCGCCGCCCTGTGCATGGGCGGTCCTTGTTGGCACCCTGCCGGCGGCTTCGCCTTTCGCCCCCAACATTATATTTGCAACGACAAGGCAAGAGCGCGCGGCTGGTAGAACGCAGGGCTAGGGCAGGGCAGGGCGCCCCGGGCTCGGGGGCAAGGGCAGCGCAACAGCAAGCGGCACAGGTTGGGGATTCCCCGCAGCATCCACACGTGCCTACCCTTGCTCGTAGCCCAATTCCCGCAAGCCTCTAGCCTCATCCAGCCAAATTTACGAATTCCTTGAGAGTCTCGAACTCGTCCGGCCGGCCGGCCGGGCTCGGAACTTAGACGGGGCCGCGGCATGCGAGCACGTGCGTCGCCATGCTACGTGTTACACGTTTTCGGCCCAGGCCCCTCCTCTGCCTCTCCAGCGCCTAGCCAGAGGTTAGCCATCAGCCCAGATTAAATGCCAGGGCAGCGGCGCCGTAGCAGGTTGACATTTTTTCGCCCTATCGACATGGCCCCAGCCCCGTCCCCTCTACGCACACGCACGCCGCGCCTTCCCATCACGGCCTGTCACACTGCAATGCGTTGCACGTAGTGCCCCTAGCACACACGCGCACACAACCTGCCAGTGCTGCGTCCATGGTTCATAGCAAAGACAGCACGCCCGCCCCCTCTGCGCACACGCACACCAAGCCTTCCCCTCACACCCCGTCACACTCGCACGCGCTGCACTTAGCGTCCCTAACACACACGCGCACACAACCCGCCGGTGCTGCGTTCAATGCTTAGTAACAAAGACAGCACGCCCGCCCCCTCTACGCACATGCACGCCGCGCCTTCCCATCACGGCCTGTCACACTGCAATGCGTTGCACCTAGCGCCCCTAGCACGCACGCGGACCGGGGAACACTTGTCGCCCTAGCTAGGCAGCAATGCACCGCCCGTTGTGACAGACGTGTGACGCAGCCGACGATTCAGTGGCTCCACTCTGCCCTGGCCTTTTGCTTTCCAAACGGCCTGCGGTTTTGCAGTTCAGCTGCATGCAAATATATGCAGATGGTATAAGAGGCGGAGGCGCATGAGGCGCATGGCAGGGCAAGACGCCCAGTTGTCGGCCGCCCATCTACTCGCCGCACCTCATCTGAGAAATACACGCCCGACTTCATGGAGACGTGAGACTCTGACACCTGCACCACGTGTGCTCAGGTAAGTCAGCTATGTCTGCACACTGAAGTCGACTGTAGTCACTCAGCAGTGGTGCCGTGGTCATATCATATCACTTCACCTGTCCCCGGCTTGCCTGTCCCGCACATCAATCCACCCCAGTGCCTCAGTCCGTGCCTGCGTGCCATGCAACCCTACAATGAAGTCTCTCACATATTTCTAATTGATTGGTAGTACGCACGGTCGTGCCAGTAAGACCCCCGCCCCGCCCGCATGGACAAGTGCAATGCTGGGGGCCTTCAGCATTGCGGCACGGCCCATGCCCGAACACGTGTTCAGTCTTCATGCATGCAGCGCCGACCCCGCAGACCTCAGAGCACCCGACCACGCTCACAACAAAAGCGTGGTGGGTGGTCGGATAGAGCAGTTGCCGAGCGCCACAGCAGGGCACCTCTGCGCCACGCCCACACATTGTTGCTACCTGATATCACTACATACTTCGCTTTGATGTTGTCCTACCCGCGTGCAGTGGGTGGATTGCTCCGCGCCCCCGCCTAACAAAATGACAGCCCCTCCTCGCTCAGCTCAACCTCGTCCCTTGCTACAACCGTCGCTCAAGCCAAATGCATGCGCAGTGCGATCACTCCGGACCCCATGCTAAGTGCCCGCCGTCCAGAAGTGATGCGGCTCGCCATCCTGCATTTCTATCCCACAACTCGCAATGTGACGCCGTCCAAGCATGCACAATCGCGTCAGGCCAGTGCAACCACTTGGAAGTGCTATAACATGCTTTCAGTCTCTTGCTGTGACACGTCTCGTGCGCTAGTGGGGTCGCACGCAGCCTTGCACGCAACCACGTGCTGCACGTTGAGCTCATAGTGCCTCAAACTGCAGAGGCATTGCAACTCTCAGCCGCATTGATGCGCAGCTTGATGCATCCAGCACGCCCCACTACACCGAACTCGTCGGCCTAGCAGGCACTCCGTGTCATCAGTGGACTTCCACCTCAGAAGGCTGAGGTGCCGCCGAAGGCACTTTACTGTCGGTTCCTCTCGTTGGTGGCTCTGCGTTCTCATAATCTTCCTGCAAACGTAATTCAAAGGGCCGTTCCTATCAGTAAAAAAGCCATCACGAACCCAAGCACCGCAAGCGTCAAGAAGACTCAGTCAGTCCAGCGTGCCACCCGCGTGCATACCAGCCCCACTCCTTGAACCGTGCAGCCCGTCTCACGCCAGTGCAATTCCCATATTGCATCCCTCCTGAGTTAGATCCCTAGTCAGAGCAAGACCCTGTCCGCAGGGCTCACCGGGTCATAGATGACCGTGATGTAGAGGCTGCAGCTGGGGCATCGGGCAATTTCCTCGCCTGCTCGCAGCTCCTCCTGGACAGTGTGTTATGCCCAAATCATCATCCTTACACAGCTGTATTGCCCATCATCAGGTAAGGTTAGAGAACGCGACAAGGGCGGCGCTTACCAGGGTAATTTGGAAGAGGTCGCCGCATGGGCACGGGTACGTGTACGCTTGCAGCTTTTCGTTCCACGTCATGTCCTCAATCTCCACCTCATCATAGCTCATTTTTAGCGGCTCGCGCCTGCACTGCTGGCTGGCGCGTCTAGAGCGACTGGCTACCTAATGCGGCGGGCGGCCCAATGGAATATCAGCGACTAAGTCGTTTGGTTTGCTTGTTTGCGTATAGCGCAGGCAAAGTCAGCGGCCAGAGAACAGGCCAGAGAACAATCGCCCAAACAGCGATGGTGGAAAAGTTAGTATAGGACCTGTTAGAGTTTAAGTTGTATGCGCTTCGCACAGATAAGTCTTTAGATGGCGGACCAAGGGTACTGAAAGGGCAGAAAGGCGAAAGGTCGCACACCCATGCGGACGAGCGGTGGCAAGGAACCGCGGGAAATCGAGTACGTAGCTCAAACGTCACAGACGGGTTGCTGAGCTGCTAGTGGTGGCCTGAACCGTTAGCAACGATGGCGTTCGAGAGATTGAAGGAGAGGGGCCGCACGACTGGACAGCAAATTTGGGCACATGCCTTCCCCAAAGCCCGGACACGGGCACACGGCCCGCAGGTCCGGAGCCCGGAGGGGTGCCCCTTGCCGCCTGGGATCCGCCTCAAGTCGCCTCAGCTTCCACACGATCCATGGCTTATGCCCCACAGCATCTGAAACCCGGCCGCAGTGCTCCAGCATCACTACGGTACGCTGCTACAGTAGCTGTGGGTCAGGGCGGAGGGTGGGAAATCCGGAAAGTTGTGGATTGAGTCTGGTCATACGGTTGCGGAAACCGGGCTGTGGCAGCAACTTAGTTGTGGTTGGCGGGGGGTCCAAGTTTGGGGCGGCGGCCTGTGCCGACAACTAAGATTGGGCCGGGGGGCCGTGTCAGATGCGGCCGGGGCCCCCGCGCGGCAACTCAGATGCGGTCCGACGCCATTGAAGATTGCGCGCGGGGGAGGAATCCACAACCTAGTTTCCCGATATCAGATGGGATTTCCCCTCAGAAAGGAGCCTAGGAGATCACAGGACGGTCGGGGGGATTCACAGGATGGTGGGTGGATGGCGGGGCGACTGATGGCGGTGGACAGCGGCAGCTGACAACCCAGCAGTTGGGGCGGGATTGCTTGCCTAAATGTTTACATACTTAGTAGAGTTGTTACAGTATTGGTATTTGCTCGCATTTTCCAGCAAGGCTTCTGGCAGCTCCCCTCTCTTGGTTCAGTCCCTCAACTGAGCGAGTTAGAAGCTCCATAGTAAGGATATGGTTGACAGTATGTAACACTACGGGACCATTAAAACTGTAGGCAGTTTGGGGGTGTTAGCCAAAGACGAACCACTGGTTCGCGGCAGCTTGCTGGCAACTTTGCCCATTTAAGGGCGCCCAGGGTGTCTACGATCATTCCAGTTGCTGAGTGGTACTCAATTAAAGCACTGTCTAGGACTATGAAGCGCGCTGAAGGAACTGCTGATCACCAGAGTTCTTGCTTCCTTGCCTTCTTTCAAGGCTTCGCACACGAATATCGTTTGCTGCATAGAGCCTGTGTCTGCAGTCTGTGTCTGCAGCCTATATGTGAGAGAGTTGACGGGGATGGAAGCGGGCTGCCCGTTTTTGGGCTACCCGGCTTCCGCTGTGCGTGCCGCCATGCAGCCGTGCACCTACTACCGTGCAAACACTACAGCACGATGCTTGGCTCTCAAATCCACATATGAGCGCGCGCTAACTGAGTTGTGCAGCGGGGCCGCCCTGCTAAACTCAGATTGGGATGCGTGTCAACCGAGTTGCGCGGCGGGACTGGTCTCCCAAACTTGGATTGGGGCGGGCGGCAACTAAGATGCGCGGCGGGACCGCTCCCCCAAACTCAGATTGGGGCGGGTGGCAGCTGAGATGCGCAGCGGCACCCCTGCCGCCAACCAAGATGCCGCCCGGCGGCAACCAAGATGCCGCGCGAGACAGATGCCCGACCAAACCCACCCCCCAAGATGCCCCCCGGCGGCAACTTTCCCACCCTCCTGTCAGGGTAACCTTATAGTATACTTGCACCCACGCGCAGCAGACACCCCCACCCCCCCAGGTTCCAAAGCTCCTTCAAAAGCACATCATGATAAGTTTCGTCACCAGGCATCAGTCGCTTGGAAGAGGGACAATTATAACTGTGAGTACTCCCCGCCTGACGGGGCGTGTCCTGAGAAGGTAGAGGTGTGTGGGCATGAGGAACAGCCGCACATCCAGCTGCCGCATACCATCCCACAGCGCTGAGAATACAAATAACTAGAAAGGTCTTTCCCGCTCCGGCTGGGTTGGACCCGCCGCCTATTTGCAATCAATAGGCTTTACCAAATACTGATACGCTTGAGCATACAAATAAAAAGACCCCCAGAATACACCAACTAGCTCAACCCTCCCTGCGGCACTGAACCTGGATTACGGCTCCACAGGGGCGACCATGCCACCACGGTTGTCCATCTGTGGCTTCCGCCATCGCTCGAGAGCTCGACGAGTCCAAGTTCTTGGGATTACGCCTAGAACTGGCGACCGCGCAGGACAGCGTATCAGTGCTAGCTGCTCACCTAACTATATCGTACTCAGCTAAGACCTGCACCGCAATCAGGTACTTGCCGCCAGATGCAGTAACTCGCATTCAACTAATGCTAGTGTGAGAGCGCAGATGCAATCGAACTCCACGGCCATTATCACAGAGTGAAGTCACGCGTTTCCAGTAATCGGTACACGCCAAAGCTTTGACGTTCCAGCAGGACAAGTGGTCCCCGTGAGTGTTCCCCGGTCAAAGCAAAATGCACAGGCAAGAGAATTCACAACCCAATTCAGTTCCAAAAGCATCTGAGCAGGTCATAGGTAGTCATTTGCAAGGTATACCACGTCTCATCCGCGCCCACATCCAGACCCGCATCAATCCACAGTCCTGCGTCGAGAGGCATCCTGCACAGACCTGTCAGAGGCCCTCGTCCTCGGCACCACGCACTTGTCAGCACACACTCTGCACCACGCATGGCAGCACCTTATGCTTTCGCAACACCCGGCATCACGCACGGCAGCAGCGCCTGGACCCAACCATATTGCGGCGACCCCCTGCCGAGCCGTTCACGACTGCACTGGACAGGCCAGAAGTACCCCAGAACGACATACCATTTCTAGGGGCCTGCGGTGTTGCCTTGGGTGTCTGCGGCTTGCGGAGCGGCCGGTGCGGCTGCCGCCGCCGCGGCTGCATCCGCAGCGAGCGTCACAGGCGTCAGCGGCGGGCAGTCCGTGTGCCCCGCAGCGTCAGTCGAGGCCGGCCTGTGGCCGAGGACTGCACGCTGCTGCTGGCGCGGTACTGGAGGCGAAGAACCCCCACGGAGGGCGCTTGGAGGAGGTGAGCCACCACGGAGGGCGCTTGGAGGAGGCGAGCCACCACGGTAGGTAGCAACCATCACAGGAAGCGACGTGGCCGAAATCTGTGCACGCGAGCCAGACCACGCACGGGCGTGAGTAGGGACAGACGCTGTCGGGGAGGCCACCGGCGTCCTGTTCGCGAGCTCAGGAAGCGGCAGGGAGACCCCGTGGGCCAGCACGAGGGCCGGCGAGCTTCCTGCCATGTGCGACCTCGCTGATGAGAGCCGCGCCTGCAATCTTTGCTGTTGTAGGGCATGCGCCGGCGTCAGGGCTTCGCTGACGCTTCGCCACAGAGCCGATTGCTGCGCTCCAGTGCCATTGCAGTCGGCGCCGGCGCCCGTCTCGCACCCCAAGCGGCCGAAGCACCCGCCCGCTGCGCTGCTGACGGCGCCGCAGCCGGCTCCTGGTGCTTCAGCCGCCCCAGGGCCCTCGCAACCCGACGGCTCCGCCTCTGGCAGCACCGCAGCCGCCGCAGCTGGCGCGCCAGCGAAGGCACTGATTCCAACCAGTCCAACATTCCCAGCTCCCCCAGTAGCGGTCGCGGGCGTTGGCGCCGCAAGGGGCGATGCTCCGCTGCCGCCACGCACGAGGCCCGCGGCCTTAGGCGACGCCTGGTCCTCTCCGTGTGGCGCTGCATGCGGCGGTTCGACGCGAGTGTACCTCAACGCCCACGCCACGCCAGGCGGCAGTGCGCCGGCAGCCTTGCCCAGCCCCGCCGCGTGCGCCGCGGCTCCAGCGGCAGCATCCGCCGCGGCGCCAGTCGCCCGGCCTTCAGCGCCCCACGCCTCGCAGCAGCTGGCACGGGGCTTGCCGTCGCCGTCAGCGCCTTCTCCCTTTTCCTCGCAGCTGCTACCACCTCCTACTCCCCCACAGGCGCTGCAGTAATCGGGCTGCAGCACCAGCACCAGCTCGGCACTCATGGTCTGGATGGGCGGCAGCGGCGCAGGCTGCTGACCTGCAGTACCGGTAATCGGGTGTGACGGCGTGAACGAGGTCAGCTGATCGGCAGTAGAAGCAAGAGGCGAGAGGTGCGCCTTTGGGGCCCCTCAACACGACAGGCTCTGGCCTGGACGCCTGACCTGCGCTGTCTGGGGGCCGCAAGCAAGCGCAGCACATCCCAGGCCGCGCCCACACACCGGCATCTGCTGCAGTCTGCCCGATTCCTACCATGAGCACAACCGCGCGGCCCCGCACCCCGCACCTTCTCGCCCCAGCGCTCCCGGCACGCCCAGTTCGTGGAGCAGCAGCATGCGGCCACGGCTGGCCGCCACCGCCGCCTCCTCCTCAGCCTGCTGCCGCTGCACCCCGCGCACCATCACATACACCAACGACGCCGTGACGGCGTGTAGCAGGCAGAAGCCCAGGTAGGGGTAAAGGTACGACAGCTCAAACCTGCAGGCCGCACAGGGGCATTTCAGGGGTGCTTCCTGCCAGAGTGCGCGCATCTCGCTGTGGTACACATCAGCCTTGTCCTAACATAAGTCACATCGCTTCGGCCAACCTTAGCAGCCAAGGAAATGCTTTCGCCCCTGCACCGCTTCGAGTGCCTCGCCTTACCCTATGGCCATCCGGCAAAGAAGAAGCATTGTCCACGCAAAAATTAAGGTCACGTTCCCCTGGCGTATATTGGCACAGGCGCAGCACGGCGACCCTGCACAGCACCCGTTCAATAATGTGTTCAATCACACGATTACGGTACGGTACAAGCTTAGGTGTCCTTCCTGTCAAACCAGCTACGCCAGTCCCGTAATACCCGCTGAGTCACCAGCAGGGTAGAAATTGCTAGCTTCAAACTCCGAGACCCGCTGTCGCGCAGCCACACGCTCAGAGACCTTGCAAGCATCACAACGTGCTCCGGGTCCTGCCGGACACGCACCTAGGCACATGGCGGAGTCTGAAAAGGGAGTGTTGTAGCACAGGCAGCTTGGATACGGCCATCGAAACAGTGCCACTGCTGAAGTTAGCAGCAGTCCAGCGGAGCAGGCCATCAGCAGGTACGCCTGCGGGCACGGCGTCGGTCGGCGCTTCGTGTCGCGTGGCGGAGGCGACACGGCGACCCGGAGCTGGAGGACAATATTACAACGCCCCGCAACTGGAGGACAATCGCGCGATGGTGCAGTATTGCAGACGATCAGAAGGCCAAGACGGGCCAGCGAATGGGCTTACCACCCAATGCAGGACGTGGTTCAGCTCCTCGGCGGGGCTCCGCTGCGTTGCGTTATCCGCGCCATTTTTGCTCATCACTTGCGCTTGGCAAACCGAGCCCAAGAGGGCAATCAGCGCGAGCGTATGCTGCAAAAGCGCGCGGAGCTGGAAGTCTCGACCTCTCCCAGCTCCAAGGCTCGCTGCAAAGCCCCTCAAATTACTCATCTTCCTATACTATCATATGAACGTGGCAGTGTCGCGCCGAGTGCGCGTCACGAGGGGGTTCCCGTCGGCTGAAGCAATTGTCAGCGCAGTTGTCAGATGACGCGTGAAGGGAGCTAAGGCGGGCAGAGAACATAGGCTGGAGATTTGGAAGCATTGCGTTTGCGACGCGCCAAGGGCTCATCACAACGCCCTTACGCGATCCTCCCGATGGGCCACATCAGCGACGCCCCATCTTCCCCGATCGCGTCCCCCAAAACCGACGCCTTGCGTGCACCGAATGCCAGACCACACCACATCCACTTTGCTACTTGTGCTGATAACTGTGGGCCCACGCCAGGGCCCACCGGGGCCCACGCTGTAGGCCCTCCTCTAGCCGTGCCGCTAGCCTCAGCCTAGGAGGGTGGGAGGGATATCTGGGCGAGCCATCCAGGGCATCGGGGTCGGAGACGCATCCAGCCGGCGCGGGCATCCAGCATAGCCCGCCCACATAACCTGCCTACCTGGGGGCGACCTGACCGGGGTATATACCCCCACGCTCCTCCCTGGTCCGCGGCGCAGTCATAACAGCACGCCGCGTGTAACGTGCAGAGCCATTCAACAGTGCTGGGGTGACCCCGACCCAGCCATCCAGCAGTCCCCGCCGGGCCATCCAGCATTCCCGGGTCGGCCCGACCGGGCCATCCAACAGTCCCCTCCGAGCCATCCAGTTGTCCCGCCCAGGCATCCAGCAGTGCTGGGCCGGCCCGCTAGGGAACTGCAACAGTGCTTGGAAACGGGTAGTCCCAACCACTCACAGCCCACAAACAGCCGATCCCCGAAATTCCCACCCTCCTTAGCCTCTAGGGTCCTCTCGACTCTGCCGGCCCTGCAAACGGCACCTTTGGCGGGCAGCCAAAACACAAACTTAACTGGCCAAGCATTGGTCCTGGCTAGTCATAACATGGTTGCTTAAATCCATGGTGGAGGTGCGGGTGGTCCGGGCTGCCTGGCTCGGGTTGGGCACGCGAACCCTGACACGGCTCTCCAAAGGCCAGCATTCTTATGCAGACAAATCTTTAAGTGGTTTGTAGAGTTGAGATGATTGATCTGTGCTATCTGCGCTGGCGAGTAGGCTGCCGTCTAAGGACGTGACGGGCAACTGATGCGCCCAACTTTTCCTCGCTAGCCCTCCGCGAGTCTGCAACACAAAAGATTATACTATACAGCTATAACATATTACAATTGAATTGCATTGATGGAAACAGCGTGCAACTAGCGTGGACCCACAAAACTACAACTACTTGGGGGGAGTTGTGAGGAAACGCGAGGTCAACGAAACGCAGAGGAGGCGGTTGTGGCTTATTAATACACTTGAGAAGTAATTCTAAATATGTATATGATGGGGTGGGCGCGTCCAATATTCATGAGCGAACCGGGATCCACATTCTTGGCTGCGCTCGCGACTGGTCCTCAAGTCGCGCCTACCGCAGCGCCCGTAAGTAGTTTGTATTCAGATTTCATACAGCTATACTGAATTGCAACTATGTTTTCAAAAGGCCCTTTGTGGACGCCGGATGGCATGTGAGCCCCTGACTTGGCGTCTTTAGTCGCGAAAGCATATGTATTAGTTAATGAGCCACGTTGCATACTTAATCTTTCATTAGAGAATGTATTAAGGCCATGGCTTGCAAGGATGTCTGGCATTTTGCAGACTATCGCAGAGGACCCGACTGCACCTATATTTGACCTTATCAAGGAGGGTAGAGTTACAGTTTGGGAAGGGCCTGTGTTTGGGCTCACGACTAGCGTCAAGTACACGGACTTCCTTCACCTTGCCGACGTCGACGTGGCCCCCAAGCCGCTCGGCGCGTGCTTGGTTTCGGTCAAATGGAAGGAGAGTGGCGTCAAGTACAAGGGCGCGTCAGGAGCGCACGCCTTCCGCGAGGTCGTCAGGACAGCCATCACAGCTGCCTTCCCCGCCTTCGCACCGCGTGTGCGTAGGCGCAACCCCAACAGCGGCGAAAAGCCGCGCAGCCAGGTCTTCACGGAGCAAGCGCTGCAGCAGGGAGGTAAGCCGTGGCTTGGCTGGGGCTGGTTGACTCTCTAGGGTTCTTGGTCGCTTGACTGATGCGTCGCACTGCCGCGCCACTCCGTGCAGATGTGGACCCCAAAGAAACGCTGCGCAACATGTGCGATATCGCGGTGGAGGAGAACTACGTATGCAGCTATGCGTTTGTCGAGCGCGTCCGCTGCCCGACTGTCGCCTCGGCGTTCATCTACATGCGCGACTTGGCCATCCGCGGCACGCAGCCCCTGCGCGGCGCCGACCAGACTGTCAGCGTGCATGTAGTGTTCGGTGTCGGGCGTGTCGAGCCCGCCAGCGGCGGTAGTGGCGCGGTGTACCTGCCGCTGGCGGGCAAGCCGGGGGCGTGGGGGTCGGAGGGCTCGGAGCCTCGTTGCTGCGCAGAGGCGCACGTCCTTAAGGCTGGGGAGGGCAACAAGAAGCAGCGCCGCGGCAAGGTGCGCTGCCATCTGGTACTCCCATGCAGGCCTACCTACCTTGCTGTGATGCGCTGTGTCTTGCGTGATTGGGGCCTACTGACTCATTTGGGGTTACGCTTTGTGCAGGTCGCGGCGCTGCAGGTCTTCCAGTACATGAAGCGGATCCTGACAACGGCAGGTATGCACATGAACGCCATGATTCAGGGTGACGGCGGCGCCGCGATGGCGAACCCCGAGCAGCTGGCAGCCGGCAACAGCCAGGGCATCATGGACAACGAGAGGGTGAGCAAGGGGTCGCGAGTACCAGCCCAATCTATTCCGAACTGGGTGGTGTGCAGCAGCCGTGCGCGCATGGCCTGAGCCAGGAATGTTCTGGGGGTCCGCCCGACAGCATTCCGACATTAGGCCATGTAGATCCAGCCGTGTTATGTCAATTGCGCCGTGAATTTCCGCCAACTCCCCTCACTTCATTTCCGGACAGGTCGCCAACGCCAAGAAGGCTCTGTCACGCGTGGTCCAGCACCGGGACATGCGGCACAGCGACAAGAGCAAGGACTGGGAGGGTGTCATGGAGGCGCTGTCGGAAGAGATTCAGGCCGGTGTGGAAACGCACCAGGGCAGCGGCGCTGTCAGCTCACTGCGCCACGTGTCTTTGAAGCCCCTGCGCATTTTGTTTGCCGACGACCTGGCGGTACGCCTGTTCGCACACCTCAACCACCGCTTCCACCTGGGTGTGCATCTGGATTACACCTCTCATGTTGTCAGGGCGGTGAGCGCAAAGCTGCCGTTCGTCCTGGTGGCGTCTGTGCCTGTCTCCGACGTGCTGCGGCAGCCCGCAGGTGCGACAGATCATGACATGTCCTGTTGCACCAGATTGCAGTACCGTTATTTTGTGAGACCGTGATGCAAACATCCCTTCCTTCCTCGCCGCCATTCCCGTGCAGGCCCAGGCGCGACCTGGGAGCAGCAGCACCCCGTTCAGGGTCTGGTGCCGCTGGTGCCGCCAGATGACGGCCGGCAGCGCAAGGCGATTGGTGCGAAGCCGCTACCATTGTGGTTGCTGGTCACTGGCGCCAACGACGAGCGCTCAACACGCTTTGGGCTGGCGGGCATCGAGGCGGTGATGGCTAGCCTAGGCGGGTTCTGCCCATACTACGTCACCTCGGATATGGGCAAGGAGCTGGCAGGCGCGCTAGTCTGCGCCCTCAACCAAGTGGACGTCGCGACGTACATCGACCTCATGGCCGGCGCGCTGCTGGGGGGCACGGGGCTTCCAAAACGGCCCGACGGGCGGCCCTTCGTTGTGCTGGTGTGGGACGCGTGAGTCAGACGGACATTAGGCGGGCCCGACACTTTGTACATGAATGTGACGCACCACTGCCCCGTCCCAGGCCAATTTATAATAGCACTTGTCATTCAAACCGTGCGCCCAACCACAGGTCGCACGTCATGAAGGCGGTGCTGAAGGGGCTGAAGGCCTGCCCAGCGCCAGGTGGAGGCCGGCCAAAGGCCACGCCGGTCTGGCTTGGCTTCCGCAGCATGCAGCTGATGCGCTTCCAGCCGAACTACATGTCGGCGGAACTGCTGGGAGCTGTGCTGATGTCGCTGCTGGCTGGTCCATCGCGCCTAACTGTCGGGCAGGAGTGGAGGTTCCCGCTGTCTCGCCGGCACCTGTCCAAGTACCAGAAGGACGCGCTAGGTGCGCAAGGGTCGGCGGGGGCTGCAGTTTCTGGGCCCACATAAAGCCTTCGTGCAGGCCTTATCCTCAGGGATGTTGCTTTGTGCCCATTCAGCTCGAGCTGGAGCAGACGTCACGGCCATCGAGGTGGAGGCCCCAGGTGTGTGTGTGTGTGTGTGTGTGTGTGTGTGTGTGTGTGTGTGTGTGTGTGTGTGTGTGTGTGTGAATGGGGTTGCCAGTTTGTCTATACATGTGTGGGCATTCTTTTCCGGGGCTTGTAATGAAAAACACTTCACCTCCACGCAAGAACTGGTGCCCCATTCTGTTTGCAGCGCCTGAGTTTCTGGAGGCGGTGGAGCTGGCCACGGACGAGGAGCTGGGCGCTGAAGCCTCCGAGCTGGAGGGTGCCGGCCGGCACGCGGCTGGTGGCGGCGGCAGCGGCGAGTTTTTCCTGACTGGACTGGACACGCGCATCCCCTTCGACGGTCAGCTGGACCCGCAAGTCTTCCACCTCCACGTGCGCCGGTGCTCAGGGCCGCCAGCGCGGCAGGGTGGCGCTGCTGAGGCCACCGGAGACACCACCTGGTTTGTGCACGTCAAGGTCCGCCCCTTCGAGGTGGGGCGTTACCTTTACGCCTTCACGTGTTGACTGACTCGTGGAAACTTGTGTGGTTATGGGTTCCTGGGTAATAGCCTATAGGACGGTCATGGCTGCGAGGTGAATGGGAGCCTTCATCAACACCACATACTTGCAGGTGTCGTACATCGTGGCCATCCCAGCCCCTGCCGCTGGTGATCCAATCGTGGTGCCCAACTACTTCCGCAACAAGGACGTGGCCCTGTACCTGCAGAAGCACTACCTGCAGTTGTCGCTGTACTGGGTGCGGTGCATACCCGGCGTGCCCAAACAGGCGTACACATCGACACAGGTAGGCGGCGGTGGTGGGCTGGGTTGTCGGAGGCTCGCGGCATCTGATCCATGGTTGCTCACCACCACGCACTCACTGTTTGCACTACCCTCAACTATCGTCATGCCATCAAACCACAGGAGACAGGCATCAGCCTGCTGAAGGTGAACCGGCTGTGTGATCAGGCCTACACGCTGGACCGCTTCACGCTCACTATGGCTGGCAACTACCATGCCATCTTCGACCGACTGGAGGGAGTGGTGCCGCGTCGGAGTGCTGAGGCAAGCGCCATCTCCGCCAACCGCCAAGGTATGGTGGCTTGGCGATGATTTGCTGATGTAGCTTCGGACAGTTGTACGGCGCCAACATACCCCTTGCTTCATCAGCCCCCTTCTTGTAATGTCGCATTCATACCTCTGGTAAATATGTACGCAGGGTATCTTCGTGCTGCTGCATCACAACACCTGCGTGCCTATCCCCAGGAGGTTGCTGGGCGCATCGCCGAGCAGCTGCTCCGAAGGGAGCCGCCTCCACCGCCGGCTTGGGTCGGGGCTCCCGCTGCGGCTGCTGTCAGCGGTGAGGATAGCGGGGCTGAACAGCCTGGGCACACGTATGGTGTCACCAGCAGTGACAGCGGCGGCAGCAGCAGCAGCCAGCGGCCAGCAGCAGCCGATGCCAGCGATGCAGGGGGCGCGGGCGTTGTGCAGCCCAGTCGCAGCTGCAGTCCCAGCAGCAGCAGTGACGGCGGAGGCGCATATGCCTGCCCCGTGGAGGTTGCTGGGCGCATTGCCGAGCAGCCGCAACGGACGCCGGCTTGGGCAGCTGCTGTCACTGCGGCTCCTGTCCGCGGTGAGGAAGGAGGGGCTCAGCAGCACACATACGGCATCACTAACAGTGCCAGCAGCGGCAGCCGCAGCGGCCAGCAGCCAGCAGCAGCTGATGTCGGTGGTGGGGGTGCGGGCGTTGTGCGGCCCAGTTGCAGCAGCAGCAGCACCGACAGCGGAAGCGCATCTGCGAGCGCAGGTGCAGCCAGCAGGCCTGCAGCCCATGCCTGTGCGACAGGACCCAGCAGCGCCGGCGCAGTGGGTTACCGCAGCCCCGGGATGATGTTGCTGCTTAGCCGACGGGGGGGGGGTGTCGCCACGGCTCACTCCCGCGGCAGGCCAGCGTGCAGTCACGTCAGTGCACACGTCGCCCATGGTCATAAGCCCCAGCCCGGGAGGGTCTCCGCCTGCCGGCAGCCCTCTTCCGTCCCCAGGATCAGCCAGGCGGGGCACCTGGTCTCGGCGCAACATGTTGGACAAGGACGTGACGTGGTCACAGCAGCTCGGTGCTGCTCTTGCAGCCCTGCAGCAGATTGACAGCTCGGTAACAAACAAGCTGCTGGCCTCGGAGCAGGGGCCGCTGTACCCGCTGTTCAAGTCCCGTGTGTCTGACCAAGGTAAGCAGGTCCTGGGCTGCTGGGATTTCTATCACACGCACTTCTGACACACACCGTATGACAATGATATGGGCCGATCCATGCAGGCGACGTGCTGGCCGCGTGGAGGAACAGCATCAGCGAGAAGCACCTTGAGAAATGGCGATCGGCAACAACGACTGCCTCTGGCGGCAGCAGCCAGCTGCCGCCGGAGCGCAGCGCTATCCGGGAGGCCCTTGATGCCTACATCCAGCTCGTCAAGCAGCGCTTGCACCGCCACCAGCAGCAGCACAGCCAAGATGATCTCCAGCAGTCGCCGCTGCCGGGGCGGCAAGGTCCTCGGCGGCTACCTACCCTGGCCGCCGCAGTTGCCTTCGCTGATGGTGCCGCTGATGAAGGGGGCACCGTGTCGATACCGGGATCGCCAGAGCAGCTCTTTCCTCTGCCTAGCCGCCGCCCACGCCGTGTTACCTTGCGGTCTCAAGGTGTCGACTTGATGTCGCTCGTCCCACCGTTCGACCAGCGGCAGCCATGGCCTTTGCTTCGGGCGCTGCTCAAGGGCCTTGGAAGGGGCAAGAAGCTGTACATGCGGGTATGTACCAATTGATTTACAATACTGCAACCGATTGCTGACGGCTTCTTATTGGCATTCACAGAAGGTGTCTGTCGGCTTGAATCTCCGCCTCAGCTCGCAACGGGAGCCGATCAAGGCCCTGTACCAGCAAATCCGGGATAGATTCCAAGGTATGTAGCGCATTGTAGCATATGGTACACCTGGACTCACACATAGCCTACCAACCAGGCTCACCAACGGCCAGCGACCGCAGCACTGATGGGAGTGATGAGGACAACGATGCAGCTGAACATGGTACAGTGCCCGACAACGGCCAAGGCCGTGCCCCTGGCCCAGGTGCGCAATGGCCGCGCCTTCCTTTCTCTCTCATTTGCTTATCCCTTGGTTTTGTATTTTCCAGTTCCTGACCGGCGCTGTTTGCCTGCTCTACAGGGCCTGGCAGCCAAGGCGGCGCTGCCGCGCGCCAGCTGTCGATGCAGGGCGGTGCAGCCCCGCCCGGCCTCGGGCTGGGCGGGCTGTCCTTCGGCGGCGGCGCGCTGCCCGCCTTCACGCAAGGCCTGGAGCGGCAGGCAGATGGCCTTACCTTGCCGCTTGAGCTACTGCACCGAGCCCCTGGCCCAGGTGCGCAATGGCTGCGCCTTCCTTTCTCTCTACTTGCTTATCCCTCGGGTTTGCGATTTCCTGTTCCTGACCGGCGCTGTTTGCCTGCTCTGCAGGGCCCGGCAGCCAAGGCGGCGCTGCGGCGCGCCAGCTGTCGATGCAGGGCGGTGCAGCCCCGTCCGGCCTCGGGCTGGGCGGGCTGTCCTTCGGCGGCGGCGCGCTGCCCCCCTTCACGCAAGGCCTGGAGCGGCAGGCAGATGGCCTTACCTTGCCGCTTGAGCTACTGCACCGAGCCCCTGGCCCAGGTGCGCAATGGCCGCGCCTTCCTTTCTCTCTCATTTGCTTATCCCTCGGGTTTGCGATTTCCTGTTCCTGACCGGCGCTGTTTGCCTGCTCTGCAGGGCCCGGCAGCCAAGGTGGCGCTGCGGCGCGCCAGCTGTCGATGCAGGGCGGTGCAGCCCCGTCCGGCCTCGGGCTGGGCGGGCTGTCCTTCGGCGGCGGCGCGCTGCCCGCCTTCACGCAAGGCCTGGAGCGGCAGGCAGATGGCCTTACCTTGCCGCTTGAGCTACTGCACCGAGCCCCTGGCCCAGGTGCGCAATGGCTGCGCCTTCCTTTCTCTCTACTTGCTTATCCCTCGGGTTTGCGATTTCCTGTTCCTGACCGGCGCTGTTTGCCTGCTCTGCAGGGCCCGGCAGCCAAGGCGGCGCTGCGGCGCGCCAGCTGTCGATGCAGGGCGGTGCAGCCCCGTCCGGCCTCGGGCTGGGCGGGCTGTCCTTCGGCGGCGGCGCGCTGCCCCCCTTCACGCAAGGCCTGGAGCGGCAGGCAGATGGCCTTACCTTGCCGCTTGAGCTACTGCACCGAGCCCCTGGCCCAGGTGTGCAATGGCCGCGCCTTCCTTTCTCTCTCATTTGCTTATCCCTCGGGTTTGCGATTTCCTGTTCCTGACCGGCGCTGTTTGCCTGCTCTGCAGGGCCCGGCAGCCAAGGTGGCGCTGCGGCGCGCCAGCTGTCGATGCAGGGCGGTGCAGCCCCGTCCGGCCTCGGGCTGGGCGGGCTGTCCTTCGGCGGCGGCGCGCTGCCCCCCTTCACGCAAGGCCTGGAGCGGCAGGCAGATGGCCTTACCTTGCCGCTTGAGCTACTGCACCGAGCCCCTGGCCCAGGTGCGCAATGGCTGCGCCTTCCTTTCTCTCTACTTGCTTATCCCTCGGGTTTGCGATTTCCTGTTCCTGACCGGCGCTGTTTGCCTGCTCTGCAGGGCCCGGCAGCCAAGGCGGCGCTGCGGCGCGCCAGCTGTCGATGCAGGGCGGTGCAGCCCCGTCCGGCCTCGGGCTGGGCGGGCTGTCCTTTGGCGGCGGCGTGCTGCCCCCCTTCACGCAAGGCCTGGAGCGGCAGGCAGATGGCCTTACCTTGCCGCTTGAGCTACTGCACCGAGCCCTTGGCCCAGGTGCGCAATGGCCGCGCCTTCCTTTCTACTTGCTTATCCCTCGGTTTTGCAATTTCCAGTCCCTGACTGGTGCTATTTGCCTGCTCTGCAGGGCCCGGCAGCCAAGGCAGCGCTGCGGCGCGCCAGCTGTCGATGCAGGGCGGTGCAGCCCTGCCCGGCCTCGGGCTGGGCGGGCTGTCCTATGGCGGCGGCACGCTGCCCTTCACGCAAGGCCTGGAGCGGCAGGCAGATGGCCTTACCTTGCCGCTTGAGCTACTGCACCGAGCCCCTGGCCCAGGTGTGCAATGGCTGCGCCTTCCTTTCTCTCTACTTGCTTATCCCTCCGTTGTGCCTCCGCTTGCCGGACTGTCCCTTCAATTGTAATTCGCATCCTTATCCCTCGGTTTTGCGATTTCCAGTCCCTGACTGGTGCTATATGCCTGCTCTGCAGGGCCCGGCAGCCAAGGCAGCGCTGCGGCGCGCCAGCTATCGATGCAGGGCGGTGCTGCGGCGCGCCAGCTGTCGATGCAGGGCGGTGCAGCCCCGCCCGGCCTCGGGCTGGGCGGGGTGTCCTTTGGCGGCGGCGCACTGCCCTTCACCCAAGGCCTGGAGCGGCAGGCAGATGGCCTTACCTTGCCGCCTGAGCTACTGCACCGAGCCCCTGGCCCAGGTACGCAACGCCTTTATCTCTACTTGCTCAATGCATTTTCCAGTTCCAGACCGGCGCTGTTTGCCTGCTCTGCAGGGCCGGGCGGGCTCCCCCCAGGAGGACCCCGAGTATTGGATTGGAGTGACCGAATCCTTGAATTCGAGAGGCAGCTGGGCTTCCAATAATGGGTACTTCATATGCTATAATGCAGTACAGTCCCGCGACCAACTGCAATACATTTCCGCGCTGGAAAAAGACTGACTCATAGTGACGTGTGTTGCGGAACTAATGCGTAAGTAGACCATAGTGGAAGGCAGAGTGGGCTTGCAGGCGGCACGAGGGTAGACAGTCAGTAGCGCAAGTTGTGAATTCACATGCATGTTACCGTAACCGACAGTAAACGCTGTGGACAGTCGCGCCCATGGCTGGCTGGTGGTGGCTGCTGTACGTGACTATTACGGACGTCCTTGACAAGTGACTAGCAACTCCTTTGAAGATTCGAAGTACCTTGCGTGCATCAGCGCCTTGTAAGCCCGTTCCCACACTGGAGTAGCAACTCCTCTATTGGATTCCGCAGCCCTCGCTAAAGCCACAGCACCAACTCACTTGTGCAGCATAGCCAGTGCATTGTCTAGCTCGAACACAAACCGCGCCATTACCGTCTTTTCACTTGCGTTTTCATTCTTTAGTCGTTCACCCGGTGATTTTGTGCAACACACCTGTACTAGCCTGGCCATTGCATCCGTGCATGCCGCCGCTCCAGTTGGAGCCTGGTCCAGGGTGCCCCAGAAACGCTTCCGAGCATCCATGCTCATTGTTATCCCATTCCGCAGATTGGCATCTTCCGCAGGGAGTTTACCAACCATCAAGACGTACAACACCATCCCCATGCTGTACACGTCGAATCCGTAGCTGTGCCGCGCATCAGGACCCGTCACGCCACCTTCTCCCTCCGGGGGACGGAAGCCCTGTGTGCCCGCCTGCTTGAATGAAGGGAAATAGCAGGGGGTTGACGCTTGCTCCATAATCGATTGCTGGCTGTTGAGGTGAGGTTGTCGGTCAACAGGACAGCACTAGCAGATCCCCCCCCCCCCGCCCCCAGCCGATATCCTTGCAACCCCTAACCTTCCACTTGCCTGCCCCCGCTCCTGCTTCCTTGCCGTGATGAGGTCCGGGTCGCCCAGCACGCCGCGGCCTTCCGTTGTGACCTGCAATGAGATCACAAGCACATTTGATCACCACAAAGCTACAACCCAGAATGCGCACTTCGTTAACAGGAGCGCCAACTTACCAGGATATTGGCCGGTTTAATGTCGCGGTGAATGTAGCCTAGCGAGTGCAGGTACTCGGTGGCGACAGCCGCATCACGCAGCACGCCGCACAGCTGGCTAAGCGATTTTGATGGCCGCTCCTTTTCATCTTTTGCTGTGATCCAGCGCTCAAGTGTGGATGGAAAGTGCTCATAAATCACGCCCACCGCCTCGCCTGACACATCACGCACCAGGCCCCTCAGCGGCAGGACGTCAGGGCGCGCGCACTGCAATCCCCAACGGATGGCATTGCCCAACGCGCTGCGATCAGCCGCAACGTCCCCTGACTTCTCTATGACACGCCGGTATAGCTTCACCACCACCTCTCCCTGCCCAGCGGACATGTCCTCAAGCGACATGACGTACACATCCCCAAAGCCCCCACCGGCCCGGCGACGAACAGACTGGAGGTCCATGCGCTCCCGCTGCTGCCGTACGGCCGCATATGACAGGTCCACCCAAGGGACAGTGAGTGCCGAGCTGGAGGGCCCGGGCAGGTGTGCGGCCAGCGGGGTGGGGGCGGCAGCAGCTGCCGCTGACGATGCTGCTGCTGATGGTACTGCCGACCCTGTGGCTGGTCCAGCTGGTCCCTGCAGCTCCAGAGCGTCGAGCGCAGCGACCAGCGTGGTCATGGAAGGCTGATAAAAGGAATCCGCGTAGGCCGAGAGCTGAGGGGTGGAATGGATGGCGGCCCAGCCGCCCAATTGCATGTACGCCTTGGAAGACCGCTTCCAGTAGCCGCTGTGTCCCGGCTTTGCGCCCGGCTTGGCTGTGGCCAGCTTGTTTGCCTCGTACATGGTGACAGGTTTATCAATCGGTACTGTGTCCGGGCTTTGCGGGGCTTCGGTTCCACACCACCATCCCGCAGCTTTGCCGTGTTGTGAGGAAAGATGCCTGTCAAGCACCGTATACGACCACTCCCTCCGTCCAACAGTAGTGGCCACAAGTAATTGCGTTCGGAGGGGCCTCTCAGGATCGAACTGGAATTCTAAGTGAGGCAGGCAGTCTGGTTTATAGTCCTGAGGCGCCATAATAGTGTTTTGGTTGTTGAAAGTTAGTCTACAAACAAAGCGAAGTAACAACGTGTGGGCACGGGCCATGCGTGCACCCTGGTACCAGCCTTGCACTAGCCTGGCACCAGCCTTGTCTCAGACGATATGCGCTCTGTCGCATTTCCGTTTCGCTTTGGTGTTGTAATTTGGGTGTGTTGGCGAGCGTTGTACCCTGGAGCGATGCATGGTGCCGTACCGGAGCGACCTGGGCCCTTTAGGGAGGCAAGCGCGGGAAAGGCGCGCAAAACCCTTGTGCGTCTTGGCGAACGACGTCCATCTTGGTTGACGCGCTGACCTACGTCAGCGCTTGTGTCCTTGCAGTTTGTGAAGGTTGGTACCTGCAGCTATGCTCGCGTTGGAGTTCGTCTGTGTGAACGATCGCAATTCCGCGCCAATGTTTTCCTGCCAAAGCTTCATTACTTACGCTCTGCCTTGCATCCCCACAGATGCTGAGGAGGCCAATCGAATCGCCCTCTGCGGA
Organism: Chlamydomonas reinhardtii; assembly: GCF_000002595.2. Taxonomy (NCBI): domain Eukaryota; kingdom Viridiplantae; phylum Chlorophyta; class Chlorophyceae; order Chlamydomonadales; family Chlamydomonadaceae; genus Chlamydomonas; species Chlamydomonas reinhardtii. Next base: position 1,610,682 of record NC_057019.1, read on the forward strand.
TTACGTATTCGAGACCGGCTCTACGGTAGGGTTGGGTAGGGTTTTTGGGCGACAAGGGCGCGGATACAAGCCCAGTTCTTCCAGTTGGTGATGACTTCTTGCAGGACAATCTGAAGCATGGTGGGGCCACCTTGTGCTGTGAAGAGACCAAATTGCCCCTCCAACCCCTGCTGCAAACCCCCGCAATTTATTGATCTTCCCTGCCCTGCCTGCAGGGTGCAACCACCCTGATGGACGGCCTCAACCTGGATGAGAATGCAAATGATGGGTGGTGCTTCACTGGCCCTACTGGCTCCGTTACTGCCAGCAGTGGCACGCCCTCCATCATCAAGTGCTTGTCTCCAGATGACCCTGGCTACCCCGGCGGTGCTGGCTACTTGTCGTCCAAGCCTCACGTCCATGCCACCAACACCTCGGAGGTGGGAACTACTGGCAGGCTGTCACGGCATGTGCGCGGGAGTGTGCCGGAGAAGCTGGGAATTGCCAAGAACACTGATCATTGCATCTATGCTGACTCTGCCTGTTTTACTCATGTCGCGCACAGGTGACTGAGCCTTACTTCTACAGCCCTGGCACGGCCGGTGGACCGCCCGACCCGCCAAGCCCCCCTCAGGAGCCGCCGCGTGTGCCGTACATCGTCGCACCCACGCCCAAGGCCAGCGCGCCCACTGCGTCGCCCTACCACACCCGCCTGGCCAAGTCCAAGGAGGCGCTGGCTAAGGGTCAGGAGGGCTCGGGTTTGACCATCATGCGCATTACATTGGACAACAACGCCATGTTGGTGGACCGCTGCCTTGCCGGCAACGAGCAGTTCAACAACATCCGTGCGGCCTGGAACAGCAACAGGTGAGGAATGGTGGGCATATGTTTGTGGTTGTCCCTTTATCTTGCTGTCTCACTTTTGCAATCCTCAATTTGTTGCTGATCTTATTGCTTTGTCCTGCTTACCATGCGTGGTGCTCGTCCTACAGCAACTGGCCTTCCGCTGAGGACGTGCTGATGGCCTCCAACGAGAACAAGTGCAAGCTGTGGAGCTTTGAGAAGGTGGTGACCGATGAGGACTTGCGGCTGGCGCACAACGTCCAGGTTTCCGAGCTGGCCGGCCAGAAGGTTGGCGGTGAGTGCCATTTCCATCTTTTCTTCAGGGTTGGTGGCTGAAATCTGTTTGTATTGGTAGGTTGATGTACGGGTCACCGGCAGGAGACCGTATGACAGACAGGCCATTTGTTGTCCCCCTTCAGGTGACAAGTACCTGTTCATCAACAAGAGCACGAAACAGCCCGTGGTTGTCTACCGCCCTCGTGGAGACTTCGCCCAGATCAAGACCGCCCTGCTTGACAACAGCACCTTCCACAAGGCACGTTTCTTACTAGAGGGGATGGTTGACTCCTCGCTCGGCTCCCCTAGGTCCCTTACCTTGAAGTGCCTCGTGTTGCCTCGTGCCTCGTGCTGCGTGCCTCGTGCCCCTCGTTTATTTCTTGTTTTCTGACTATCCCTCTGCCCGGTCTCACTATGGTTGCAGGACCACGGCATAATCATCCTGGAGCAGGGCTTCCGGATTCCGCCCGAGGCCTACAACACGATCGGCGCCCTGGCTGCGGACACTGAGAAGCACAAGCTCATTTACTCGTACAACAACTTGGGCGAGTATGCATCAGCCAGCGCTGCTGCCATGCGCCTGAAGCCCAGCAACACTGTGCTGCGGCTCTGCCAGGTGCCCAGCGTGCTGCGGGCGCTGCCCCTGGGCACCACCCTGCCGCTGCCGAAGCACGTGTGAGTGTGTAGCATGTGTACTAGAGCTCGGGGAGTACATGCAGTGCTGTTGCTGTGCTGTTGCTGTTCTGTTGCTGTGCTGATGCGCTTACTGTAAGCTGACTTGATTTCGCTTTGTACCCAATGCACAGGTGCGACGGCACTGAGGTGCTGGACTGTGACCTGTGCAGTGGGGACAAGAAGCCAAGCGAGATTGGCGCCATGTTCTTCATGGTTGGCAACAGCCAGCTGGTCTCCACTCCGGCGGGCTACTGGTGCAAGGAGTCGTTGCTGTGCCCAGATCTGGACGTGCGCTTCCTGTGCTGGAAGTGCTTTGGTCAGATCTCGAAGCACGTGGGCTCCGAGGTGCCGCAGGGGCTGCTGGTGAAGCTGTCTGGCCTGGCCCTGGTGCAGGTGATGAAGTAAATAGTAGAGACGGGGGTATGTGGCCTATTTGTTGTGGCCCATGGTCAGGCCAATCCGTTTATGTGCATGGACACTACATAGAGAGACAGTATGGTTGGACCTGAAGGTGTGCAGAAGTAAGTGGGAGCAGAAGCTCTGCAGTGTGGATGTGGTTGCATTGGGACATTGCTGGCGATTTAATGACAAGTAGGATTTGATACTTTATGTGTGCAGTGTCTACGTACACGGTGGGCCTGCCCCTTGCTTGGGGGTGTTGCCAAGGTCCAGCTCGGGTTACCTGCCATGGGCAGGGTGGTGCCTGATATAGAACGTGTATGGGGGGGTTGCTTTGAGTTCGGGGATTCTGAAGTTACTGAGTTTACAGAGGCGGGGTGGGCCTGGGTGGGCATGATTGCGCAGGTGTCTAACGTTGCGCAAGGGTGCCGCAGCTCCAAACGACACGGACTGTTGGTTCCAGATTTCACGGATGTAACATACGTTTACTGAATTTTACGGCTATTTGAGGGGCGTTGCATCCGGGGGTCGTGGGGACTGCTGGGGAACGGTGGGAATCGGTCGGAATTGGTGGGAGTGCAGAGCCGAACAGGGGGGACCGGCCATGACAGTCAATCCTGCGCCGGCGACATGTCTAAACCCACACCTGGCCAAACTCGCAGTCTAGGGCCTTGTAAATGCAAATCAAGCATGCACGTAAGTTCAGGCAAGTAAACGCGGTGGGCCGGCCATCCCCTCCCAGAACCACCTAGCGCCGAGCTCGGGGCGGGGCAGGGTGGGGCTCCAGTCAAGCCTGCCCCGGCGACATGTCTAAACCCACACCTGGCCAAACTCGCAGTCTAGGGCCTTGTAAATGCAGATCAAGCATGCACGTAAGTTCAGGCAAGTAAACGCGGTGGGCCGGCCATCCGCTCCCAGAACCACCTAGCGCCGGGCTCGGGGCTGGGCAGGGTGGGCTCCCAGTCAATCCTGCCCCGGCGACATGTCTAA